>NC_057797.1:283831749-283871182 GCF_018294505.1 Triticum aestivum | reverse complement strand
CCTACCTGGCACGCCAAATGTCGGATTTCGGGTTCCAGCAAAACCCTTGAGGTTCGAACACTGGGGTGTGCACAAAGATCTCTCCCCCTCTCTAGCTCACCCACTCTACGATCTCACGGCCTAGCTCGACGAACCCAAAGAACACGAGACACAAGATTTATACTGGTTCGGGCCACCGATGTGGTGTAATACCCTACTCTAGTGTGGTGTGGTGGATTGCCTCTTGGGCTGAGGATGAACAGTTACAAGGGAAGAACAGCCTCGCGAAGTTAGGTGTTCTTGGCTTGGTGAGCTGATGCTTTCTCTCTCTCTCTCTGATTCCGATCCCCCTTGCTATGGTGGTGGCTAGTCCTATTTATAGAGGCCCTAGTCCTCTTCCCAAATATTGAGCGGGAAGGGATCCCACAATGGCCATATTCGCAGGGAGACAACTAGTATGAGCTATCCTGACAAAAGTAGTCTTTGCCTGCCAAAGGGTCATGTGGTGACGCCGTCTTGGGCTTCACAGTGACCTCCGTGCCGCTATCCTGATGGTCTTGGTCTTGTTGCACCGACATGGGAACATTTGCCTAATGCCTCGGGACTCCTCGCCCGCGCTTGCCCCTTTAGCACCAAAGAGGAAATGAGGACACTGCGCGCTGGCACCCGCCTGCCTCCAGTCGTCATGCTTGCGTCACAAAAACCTCGCGATGTGTCTGTTGCCTTGATCTCTCCGCCCCTCGTGAGCCATCCTGGTGAGGCCGCCCTTGAGGAGGTCTTGTGTCGTCCGCCTCGCAAGGCATGGCCCCTCGCGAGGGTCTTGAGTGTTTGATGGTTAAGATGGGCCGTACAGGGCCGCTGGTGGAGCCATGCTGCGGGTCGCAGGCAGGCATGTCTGGGGACCCCCGTTCCCAGAACGTCGACAAGCATCACACACGCAACTAAAATCTGAACCGTGTTTGAAGTTCCTGCCATCGCAAACGGTTTGCACCTTTTTTGATGGTTATTTTTGTCACAGCCCTAGATTTGCTTGTAACTAGTTGCATGAAAGCATTCATGTCATCATATTTAAATTTAAGAAATTTGAATTGGGGATTGATAAACCCTAGCACAAATGCAATTCAAATAGGTTCAACCAAAATATTTTCAATGACCTCAAAATATCCTTTTAAAATGTTCATGATTTATAGAAAAAGGTGAAAGCCTCTACCCGAGATGATGCATATTTTTCCAGGACATTTTGGTCATTGAATTAAATCATTATGATATTTGAGTTGGAGTTTAAAATTTACCATTAAATATTGGTTGCTCCAAATATTATGAAATTTGTTGTGTGGTTTGAAAATAATTCAAATATTCCTCACAAAAATTTACAGAATTAACCAAAGTGTTTTGGTTAGTATTTTATTTGCAAAACAGTAGCAGAAATTAGAAAAACTGAAACAAATAAAAACAGAAAGGAGAGAGAAAGGAATTACCTGACGCTTACCCACAGCCCAGAGGCCCAGCACTGTGCAGCCCACGAGCTGGCCCAACCCACCACCGCCGTCGTCCTCCTGGCGCCAGTCGGCCAGGCGTGTGGCCGACGTGCGCGCACGGGCAGAGCGCCACGCCACCAGCTCGCCCGCCTGCCTCCCTTGCCAGCGCAACGCCGCGTTGCTTCTCCTCAGCGCCGCCCCGACCTCTCTGGCCTATCCACTTCTCCTCTCCACTCCTCTGCCCTCTCCCTCGCGGCCACCCGAACGAGCCAGAGTGCGCCGACGAGCACCACCGCAGCCACCATGCTCCCCTCACCACCCCGTGCTGTCCATTAACTCCGTCGCGACTCCCTCGGCCTCCTCGCCGAACCGCAGGACCCCGGATGCCATGAAGCCTCGTCCCCGAGCTCATCTTCTCTGCACGGCCGCCGGACGCCATCGACAAATTCGCCGCTCCCAGGTTGACCCCGAGCCCACTGAGCTGCGCTTCTACCTCCCAGTGAGCCTCGCTGTTTTTCCCCTCTCTCCCCAAGCTCGTTTGCCTCCGGTAGCTAGCCTAGCCACCGCACCCGAGAGCTTCGCCCCGCCAGCCATGGCGCCGCCGTGGCTATAGCCGCTACAGCTCGCAGACGTGCATCCCATCGTGCTCAACGTGCTCCCAGTACACCGTAGAACTGCTTTCCTTGCTTTCTTGTGCACTGTAGTGCCGTTTCCACCAACATCCGAGGTCCGGCAGCCGCTGAGCTCGACGCCGGTGAGGATTACGGCCACCCCAGCTCGCCCTGTTTGCTCCGTTGGATGTGCACGGACCCGGGCTTCGCGTAGGTAGTCCCCGCCGCTGTTTTGGTCATCGGATGAGTGATCCCAGGCTCGTCCGCCGTCTCAGCTCGTCGCCGGTGAGGTAACTCCGGCTAACCACCGGATTAACACTAACCTAGTCGACCACCGGGTCAATGACTTTTGGGCTCGGCCCTACTAACTAACCTCGATTAGTGTTAACTCAACCTAGTTAGTTTAGTTTAGTTACTGACATACGGGGCCCACTGGTCAGTTTGACCTGGACCGCCCCGTTGACCAGCTGACGTCACGGTGATGTAGTGCTGATGTAGTAAAGGAATTTCTGGATTTAAAATAATCCAGGAAATTCCAGAAAACAGTTTAAACTTCTAAAAATCATAGAAATTCAACCGTAACTCCAAATGAAATAATTTATATATGAAAAATTATCAGAAAAATTCAATCTATCCATCTATACTAGTTTCATGCATGACAAACCAACCTAAACCGGCTCTATATATGAAAACACATAAAGGGCATTTAAAATGCTTAAGTTTGGAGTTGCATTTGAATCCTTGATTCAAATGAGCTCCATTGAACTTGTTGCTGTTTGCATTAGCACAAACGACATCACATATACATGCCATGATCATGCATCATATTATCGCATTTGCATTGATTGTGTTCTTCTCTATTGCCGGTGCTTGTCCCCTCTCGGTAGGCGTATCCCGACGATGAGTTCGATGACACTGATGAAGAGATATAATATCTTCAGAAGTGCCAGGCAAGCAAAACCCCCTTGTTCATTCCAATACAATCCCACTCTCTCGCTCCTGCTCTCTTTTACTGCATTAGGACAACACCGATTCAACTGTTACATGCTGTGGTAGTTGAACCCCTTTCCTCTGCATGACCTGTCATTGCCACAGTAAATAGATGAAACCCACTAGTATGAGTAGGAATTGTTTGAGCCCTGATGTGCCTACTCATTCATGCTTGTTGTCATGCCTGCTACTTCTTAGAGTTGAGTCAGGTCTGACTCATCAGGAATGAATTGGAACATGGTGAACATGTCCTACCGTTGAGAGCTAAGTGTGTGAACACGATTTGGTAAAGGTAGCGGTGAGAGGCCATGTAGGAGTACATGGTGGGTTGTCTCATTGCAGCCGTTCTCAAGAACTAGGTTCTGTGTTTGTGATCCATGAACAGTTACTACCACACATTGAGTTCCGGTAACTCGGCCCCTCTTGGCTTATTAATCAACTCGATCTCTGTCCAGGAGTTGCAACTAGTTTCTGGTGTTTGTAGGTAGTGTTAGTAGTCTACCAAGTGGCACCTGGTACAGGTGGGCTTGGGACAGACTAGGCACAGTGGCACGATGTACCAAGTGGCACCCGGATGGTGGGCTTGGGAACCCTGCACACATCGTTTGGGGCCGTGAGCGGCACCCTGGCCTGATCTCCTTGCGGATGGAACCCGAATAGGCGATAAACCTGGACGAGAGACTTGTGTGATTAGTCAGGTCGTGGCCGACTCCCTCACCAGGCTTTCGCTTGAAGGTTGCCGAGATACACGACGTGTACATGGTGGTAAGTTGTGAGAGCGTGTGTGAAGAAGTACACCCCTGCAGGGTTATCATTATCTATTCGAATAGCCGGATTCCTCGGATATGGAAACTTGGACCCCTTGCATAGTTCATAGACAAGTGAAAGTGGATACTCTAAAATGCGCAAGATAAGTGTGAGTGCTATGGATGGCATTCTCGCAGGGAGATGGGAGCGGATCCATAGTGGTGTATTGGTATGGTGAATTTGTGGACTCGTGTGCGCCACCTCAAAGAGTTATTTGTAGTCGTAGTTCAGGATAGCCACCGAGTCAAAGCTAGCTTGTTGCAGTTAAACTCCACCACCCATTTGATGATACCGATGCATATGTAGTTAGTTCTGATGTAAGTCTTGCTGGGTACATTTGTACTCACGTTCGCTTAATTTATGTTTTGTAGAGAGACTTCAGTCTCACTAGTAGTCCCACGTGGGCTTCGACGTTTAGCTTGTTACCTCAGCTACGATCTTGTGCCCTCGGCAGGATCTGGTAGATAGTCAGGCTTCTCAGCCTTCTTCATTTGTAGTAGTCTATACTCAGACATGTTAAGCTTCCGCATGTGCTTTGACTTGTATGCTCTGAATGTTGGGTCATGAGACCCATGTTTGAATTATCTGGATCTTCGGAGCCTAAGGAATAAATACTTGAGTCGTAGAGTTATGTTGTGATGCCATGTTGTATTTACACATATCGAGCATATTGTGTGTATGATTGAAATGCTTGGTATGTGTGGGATCCGACAACCAACTTGTTCATCCTTGGTAGCCTCTCTTATGGGGAAATGTAGTCTTGTGCTCCCACGAGCCATAGTAGTCCACTACAGCCCGGTTCACCGGAGTCCTGCTAGCCCAGCACTACTGCTTCGGAACACTTAGACTGGCCAGCATGTGATGCACTTCATTCCTGTGTCTGTCCCTTCGGGGAAATGTCACGCGGTGACATCCGGAGTCCTGCTAGCCTGCTACAGCCTGGGTTCCCGGAGTCCTGTTAGCCCAGTTGCTACAGCCCGGATTCACACGCTGCTGACCGACATGCTCGATGTTGATTCATGTATGCCTATCCCCGTAAGTTAGTGCCACTTTGGGTTCATGACTAGTCATGTCGGCCCGGGTTCTCTGTCATATGGATGCTAGAGACACTATCATATACGTGATCCAAAAGGCGCAAACGGTCCCGGGCCATGGTAAGGCGACACCCGTGGGGATACCGTGCGTGAGGCCGCAAAGTGATATGAGGTGTTATAGGCTAGATCGATGTGACTTCGAATTGGGGTCCTGACAGCTTTGGTATCAGAGCCTGACTGCCTGTAGGATTACCAAGCCAAGCTGGTCGAAGTTGTGTCTAGAAATGCTTTAGTTATATAAGGGAATTGATTGTGGATGGGAACGTAAGGCTCTTTTTACTCCTTTACCTTATGCTCTTCTGCTCTGAGTCAACCTCTTATTTTCTGCGAGATTAAGAACTAGGCTTCTCTTCTATCTCTCAGGATGACGTGTTACTAAACTGTAGTTGCCTAGGACTGTTGAGTTCAAGCCTCAGTTCAGTTCCTACTATGTCCATATGTTCATAGCTGGCCTCAGAACCTTGATATTGTGATGTTGAGTGGTTATGCCACCATTTTGCAGGATGTCTCAAATCTTTTTGAGCGTTTACAGCCGTTATGCTGTCCGAGTCATCCCAGGTTTCTAAACTATCTGATGCATTTGCAAATTCTTCCTTCCTATTCCCGATGTCCTTTTGGTCAGTATAAGCACACTAATCGTCTGTTGAGGTACTCTTTGCCTTGACATATATGTTGTAACTAGTATTATGACCCTAGGCATCTTAGAGGATCACCTGGTAATATGGCCATGTCTTGTGTTCCCATTGTGATGATTCTGGCCACCATTCTCGAAAGCCTCCCGTGATACCATTTAGTAGTATGCATTCGATTTCTGGGTTCGTGAACCCGAGGTTCACCCTACTTACCTCATGTTGATAGTGTTGCTAGTTCCTTTAGGATATTAGTAACCTTTGCATTAGTCCTCGAGGTCCGTGGTATTTCCTTCTTCCAAATACTATGAACCACTTATGGCAGAAGTTTGCTGGATCAAAAGATCACAATAAGAGTGCTCTCGATGAGTTCTCCGTTCTACCTTGTGACTCTGCCAGTCCTACCTTTCTGCATGGGTTGTCCGGAAGAAATGTTGAGCTTTGCTCGACATACTAATCTATGCATCCAGAACTCAGAAAGTTATATGTTCCTTTGAGTTGTCCCCCTTCAGTTATATTCCGACCTTCATCTATCAATTGATAGTCAAGAGTATGCGAGCATTCGTTAATAGGTGCCTATTATTCTTCTGGTCCGTCAAGCCGTTCTATTTCAGAATGACTAGGAGAAACAAACTCTAGTACCTCATCCATATCTAGGATTGGGTCAAAGCAGTTGTATTCCGCAGATCAAAATGCAAATCCAGCTTTTGATTCTGTTCTACCCTGAAGTATTGCTCTCTTTATGTCAGGAATATCATAGGAATTGCACAACCTCCTATGAACTCTTGATAGAGTGATACTTCTCGCCATCATCGTTCATTCCTCGATCTCCGTGTTATTGTAACCGGAATACTGACAAGTGAACCATGATGTGTGAAATCAATACTCCTAGCAACCGTGTTGCTTGGTAGTTAATGGACATTAATATCATTCTTAGTGTGTTGGTTATCAAATCACTACTCTAGGATTGATCGTGCTATCTTGTCCTTATTTCTGGTGCACTCTTCGATCTTTGAGTTAGGATTGAACCCCTTACTCTTCTGATCATGTCATCTTGCCTTGAAAAGCAAGATTGTTCTCGAGCTTAGAGACATATCGGTGGTTCGTGATTTTCCGGATATCTTCATGGAAGTATCACCAGGTCGTCCCCTGACTGATATGTTGAGTTCGTGATCAAGTTGGTTTTCCAATGAACCACCCCTTCTCCAAGAATCTGTGTTGGATATCCCAACTAGTTTGATAAGCTAAACAATAACTTGGAGAGTTGGAAGATGAAAGCTTTTCCGACTTAGTTCCTCACTAAGGGATGTCCTTGTGTGTGTGGGCGTTGAAGAAAGATGATATCTTCCTCGATTGATCCTCGTGATCAGTTGTCGGTGCTAATATCTTGTCCAATCCTTGATTTGAGTGTGGGCTATCGTCAAATCAAATCAGAACCAACGATATTCGTAATGTTGTCTACTCGTGGTTGACTCCTCGAGCATACACCATTATATCTTTTGGTCTGACCAATACTATCACATTGTTCACATAATGGTGGAAGTCCAGTGATATGGAAATTCCGATGAGTTGCTGTTGAGCCCATCAGCAACATCTTGTCTCCCCCATGATTCGTGTTAAACATTAAGCTAGTGTTGGAAACTTTGTAAGCATTTTCTTCGTTTTCCTCTCATGAGGTATATGTTTGGTGAAAGAAGTGACTTTCTCCAAGTTCACATGCATTAGGTGTAAGTTGCCGCCGTGAATTCAAGAAAGTTCGGTTTTGCTTCCTCTGGAATCATCCCAAGTCAGTCATGCATGTGCGAAGTATTTTGTGGTCTGTTAGACTGATCATCTTCATTCCATATGTATTCCCTAGCACACCAAGCCACTGATTGATCTGTTCAAGGATAATAAGTTCATCGATAAGTATACAAGGACTTAGATATCCTCAATGATGGTTCCCCATCCGAACCCGGTAGTGTTTTTATTGTAAGACTACTATGTGATCATGCTTGTCTTGGACAGCATGTTCATAGGTTTGTAGCAGAACCAACTCATGTTTTGGAGCTTGCTATCGTAGTTCATTTCCTGAGAATCTTGCAACGTCATCTCTTGATTTGTGTTGCTACCTTCTTTTTCCAGATACACTGTCTGGAATATTCCGTTACCAACCATATCTGAATCTTAGGCAGATATGATGGTTGGAACATTTCCAACATTTGCATTTTGTTCCCAACTTGTACCCGCCTTTGTCCCATTTTACCTATGGTCTGCCTTTTCAGTAATTGCTATTCGGGATCATCTTCAAAAGTGGGCTTACCATGGGTCCCATCCATTTTTGATGATAAGCAAAATCATCCATTGCATTGTCTTCAACAAGGTAGTCCACATCATCCATCCTAGTCTGAGTATGCCACTCCTTCGAACTCTTCCAGATGATCGTTTGAGAATTGCCTTAGGCTGGTATAGAGAGTTTCAATGATCTTTGTATCAAAAGTAATTCTTTTTGCCACTTAAAGGAATAACTCCACAAGTCACCTCCCCCAAGGTGCCCCGTTATGGGATCATGGCAATCAACTCCTCGCTACCTTGAAACCTATGCACCATCCTAGTTAAGTGTGGGAGTGTTTCCTACCAAATTGAACTTTCATCATTTGTTCTCTCCATCCCTCCTGATGTGTGTTTGTCTCTTATATCAAGAGATGATTCAACGTCTCATTCCATGAGTTGATCGTGTATCGTTTGATTTTTGAGAAGATCGATTCCTATAGAGTTTCTTTTTGTCATCATCGTGTTGGATGGAGTTCTCAGAGCAAGACGTCGAGGCAAAGGTGATGATCAAATCAACGTTCTTATGAAGTGCAACCTGGATCATGAAGATTGTGCTAGCTTTGTGCCCCCTCTGTCTTCTTACCTCACGTCTTGAATCTCAGGACGAGATTCTTGTTTAGTGGGGGTGAGTTGTCACGGCCCTAGATTTGCTTGTAACTAGTTGCATGAAAGCATTCATGTCATCATATTTAAATTTAAGAAATTTGAATTGGGGACTGATAAACCTTAGCACAAATGCAATTCAAATAGGTTCAACCAAAATATTTTCAATGACCTCAATATCCTTTTAAAATGTTCCTGATTTAGAGAAAAAGGTGAAAGCCTCTACCCGAGATGATGCATATTTTTCCAGGACATTTGGTCATTGAATTAAATCATTATGATATTTGAGTTGGAGTTTAAAATTTACCATTAAATATTGGTTGCTCCAAATATTTTGAAATTTGTTGTGTGGTTTAAAAATAATTCAAATATTCCTCACAAAAATTTACATAATTAACCAAAGTGTTTTGGTTAGTATTTTATTTGCAAAACAGTAGCAGAAATTAGAAAAACTGAAACAAATAAAAACAGAAAGGAGAGATAAAAGGAATTACATGGCGCTTACCCACAGCCCAGAGGCCCAGCACTGTGCAGCCCAGGAGCTGGCCCAGCCCACCACGGCCGTCGTCCTCCTGGCGCCAGTCGGCCAGGCGTGTGGCCGACGCACGCGCACGGGCAGAGCGCCACGCCACCAGCTCGCCTGCCTGCCTGCCCTGCCAGCGCGATGCAATGTTGCCTCTCCTCGGTGCCGCCCTGACCTCCCTGGCCTATCCAATTCTCCTCTCCTCTCCTCTGCCCTCTCCCTCGCGGCCGCCCGAACGAGCCGGAGTGCGCCGACGAGCACCACCGCAGCCACCATGCTCCCCTCACCACCCTGTGCTGTCCATTACCTCCGTCGCGACTCCCTCGACCTCCTTGATGAACCGCAGGACCCTGGGCGCCCTGAAGCCTCGTCCCCAAGTTCCTCTTCTCTGCACGGCCGCTGGACGCCATCGACAAATTCGCCGCTCCCAGGTCGACCCCGAGCCCACTGAGCTGCGCTTCGACCTCCTAGTGAGCCTCGCCATTTTTCCCCTCTCTCGCCAAGCTCGTTTGCCTCCCGTAGCTAGCCTAGCCACCACGCCCGAGAGCTTCGCCCCACCGGCCATGGCGCCACTGTGGCCATAGCCGCTACGGCTCGCGGACGTGCATCCCATCATGCTCAACGTGCTCTCAGTACACCGTAGAACTGCTTTCCTTGCTCTCTTGTGCACCGTAGCGCCGTTTCTGCTAATGTCCGAGGTCCGGCAGCCGCTGAGCTCGACGCCGGCGAGGATTACGGCCACCCCAGCTCGCCATGTTTGCTCCATTGGATGCGCACGGACCCGGGCTTCGCGTAGGTAGTCCCCGCCGCTGTTTTGGCGTCGGAGGAGTGATCCCGGGCTCGTCCACCGTCTCGGCTCGTCGCCGGTGACGTAACTCCGACTAACCACCGGATTAACACTAACCTAGTCGACCACCGGGTCAATGACTTGTGGGCCCGTCCCTGCTAACTAACGTAGATTAGTGTTAACTCAACCTAGTTAGTTTAGTTTAGTTACTGACACACGGGGCCCACTGGTCAGTTTGACCTGGACCGCCCTGTTGACCAGCTGACGTCACAGTGACGTAGTGCTGACGCAGTAAAGGAATTTTTGGATTTAAATTAATCTAGGAAATTCCAAAAAACAGTTTAAACTTCTAAAAATCATAGAAATTCAACCGTAACTCTAAATGAAATAATTTATATATGAAAAATTATCAGAAAAATTCAACCTATCCATCTATACTAGTTTCATGCATGACAAACCAACCTAAACCTGCTGTAGAGATGAAAACACATAAAGGGCATTTAAAATGCTTAAGTTTGGAGTTGCATTTGAATCCTTGATTCAAATGAGCTCCATTGAACTTGTTGATGTTTGCATTAGCACAAATAACATCAAATATACATGCCACGATCATGCATCATATTATCGCATTTGTATTGATTGTGTTCTTCTCTATTGCCAGTGCTTGTCCCCTCTCGGTAGGCGTATCCCGACGATGAGTTCGATGACACCGATGAAGAGCTATAATATCTTCAGAAGTGCCAGGCAAGCAAAACCCCCTTCTTCATTCCGATACAATCCCACTCTCTCCCTCCTGCTCTCTTTTACTGCATTAGGACAACACCGATTCAACTGTTACATGCTGCGGTAGTTGAACCCCTTTCCTCTGCATGACCTTTCATTGCCATAGTAAATAGATGAAACCCACTAGTATGAGTAGGAATTGTTTGAGCCCTAATGTGCCTACTCATTCATGCTTGTTGTCATGCCTGCTACTTCTTAGAGTTGAGTCAGGTCTGACTCATCAGGAATGAATTGGAACGTGGTGAACATGTCCTACCGTTGAGAGCTAAGTGTGTGAACACGATTTGGTAAAGGTAGCGGTGAGAGGCCATGTAGGAGTACATGGTGGGTTGTCTCATTGCAGCCATTCTCAAGAACTAGGTTCTGTGTTTGTGATCCATGAATAGTTACTACCACACATTGGGTTCCGGTAACTCGGCCCCTCTCGGCTTATTAATCAACTCGATCTCTGTCCAGGAGTTGCAACTAGTTTTTGGTGTTTGTAGGTAGTGTTAGTAGTCTACCAAGTGGCACCCGGTACAGGTGGGCTTGGGACAGACTAGGCACAGTGGCACGGTGTACCAAGTGGCACCCGGATGGTGGGCTTGGGAACCCTGCACACATCGTTTGGGGCCGTGAGCGACACCCCGGCCGGATCTCCTTGCGGATGGAACCCGAATAGGCGATAAACCTAGACGAGAGACTTGTGTGATTAGTCAGGTCGTGGCCGACTACCTCGCCAGGCTTCCGCTTGAAGGTTGCTGAGATACATGACGTGTACATGGTGGTAAGTGGCAAGAGCGTGTGTGAAGAAGTACACCCCTGCAGGGTTATCATTATCTATTCGAATAGCCTGATTCCTTGGATGTGGAAACTTGGACCCCTTGCATAGTTCATAGACAAGTGAAAGTGGATACTCTAAAATGCGCAAGATAAGTGTGAGTGCTATGGATGGCGTTCTCGCAGGGAGACGGGAGCGGATCCATAGTGGTGTATTGGTATGGTGAATTTGTGGACTTGTGTGCGCCACCTCAAAGAGTTATTTGCAGTCGTAGTTCAGGATAGCCACCGAGTCAAAGCTGGCTTGCTGCAGTTAAACTCCACCACCCCTTTGATGATACCGATGCATATGTAGTTAGTTCTGATGTATGTCTTGCTGGGTACATTTGTACTCATGTTTGCTTAATTTATGTTTTGCAGAGAGACTTCAGTGTCGCTAGTAGTCCTACGTGGGCTTCAACGTTTAGCTTGTTACCTCAGCTACAATCTTGTGCCCTCGGCAGGATCTAGTAGATTGTCAGGCTTGTCAACCTTCTTCATTTGTAGTGGTCTGTACTTAGACATGTTAAGTTTCCGCATGTGCTTTGACTTGTATGCTCTGAATGTTGGGTCATGAGACCCATGTTTGAATTATCTGGCTCTTCGGAGCCTAATGAATAAATACTTGAGTCATAGAGTTATGTTGTGATGCCATGTTGTATTTACACATATCGAGCATATTGTGTGTATGATTGAAATGCTTGGTATGTGTGGGATCCAACAACCTAGTTGTTCATCCTTGGTAGCCTCTCTTATGGGGAAATGTAGTCTTGTGCTCCCACGAGCCATAGTATTCCGCTACAGCCCGGTTCACCGGAGTCCTGCAAGCCCAGCACTACTGCTCCGGAACACTTAGACTGGCCGGCATGTGATTCACTTCGTTCCTGTGTCTGTCCCTTCAGGGAAATGTCACCCTGTGATATCCGGAGTCCTGCTAGCCTGCTATAGCCCGGGTTCCCAGAGTCCTGTTAGCCCAGTTGCTATAGCCCGGATTCACACGCTGTTGACCGACATGCTCGATGTTGATTCATGAATGCCTATCCCCGTAAGTTAGTGCCACTTTGGGTTCACGACTAGTCATGTTGGCCCGGGTTCTCTGTCATATGGATGCTAGCAGCACTATCATATACGTGAGCCAAAAGGCGCAAACGGTCCCGGCCATGGTAAGGCGACACCCATGGGGATACCGTGCGTGAGGCCGCAAAGAGATATGAGGTGTTACAGGCTAGATCGATGTGACTTAGGATCGGGGTCCTGACAATTTTACACCATCGTCTGCGATTATTGCATCACACACAGTTTCGTCGAAGGGTCTCTGATCGTAGTGTCGCGTTAGCAGCATCCTCCAGTAGTGCTCCCTCTATACATGACTTGATTGACCATGCTTTTTCGTGTCGTCTCTCTCACACATAGACGCTCGCACTACACCTCTTGCATAGGCGGAGCTATGTAGATTGTCGGGGGTTAACCACTCGACCTTAGATAAAATTGTGAAGCTCTACTTAGGATTGCTTAGATTATATTTTTTGAACATTATATTTTTTCCCACCCTCCCAAACGTCGATTGGTTGTGCACCCCCCTCCCCGAGAGAATATCATGTGCCCCCATACCTTAGATTCTATATGCTGATATGAGTTCCTTAGAGCTTGTAGATCTGAGATATAGCAGATCATAGGTTGTTTTAATATTTTTACAGGAAACCTTAATGAGTTTGAGAATTGCACACAATTTGTACAAAAACTACTCAGATGCCCTTGGATCCCATATCCAACAACCTCGAAGCTGGTATCACCGTAGCATCTAAGATGAAGGAGGACCTAATATTCTCCTGTATGTAAGAATATCATGTGCTACCACCCCGTAGATGCTTTGATGATACAAGCTCTTCAGAACCATTGGATTTGTGATCCAACAACTCATTGGTGGTTCGATTTTTTTGCCAAAAAGCCCCCAAGGAGTTTAGCCACTGCTTACAAGCACAAAGATTGCTCAGCTGCCATTAGATATTAGATCGAATGACCTCGAAGCTCGTATCATCATAGCATCCAAGCTGTGAGAGCACCTGATGTTTTCTCGCACGGCAGAATATGAGGTGCTCCCGCACCGTAGATTCTATGGTGATATGAGTCCCCGGGAGATCTAACGGCTCACAGCAGGAGGTTTGAATGTTTTTTGCAATACAGGCCTCAAAGAGCTTGGGAATTATGTAGAAAGTAAAGGTACTACACATGTGGCATCGGATCACAGATCATACGGCCTAGATGCCCGTATCACCGTAGCGGCTAATTAAGCTGCGGGGAGCAGCTAATATGAGCTACTGGGAGCTATTGGATCCAGGACGCAGTGACACACACGAGGCCTGCATGTTTTATTTGCAAAAAAACCTCGGAGAGTTTGCAAATTGCGCATAATTATAGAGACTACTCCCAAGCCATTGGATCTTAGATCTAACGACGTAAAAACTCATATCACCATAGCATCTAAGCCGCGGGGTGGATGTGATATTCTATGCCGCTATAATTTTTGTTCCTAAACTTGCAAAATACGTGTAATTGGTGTTGTTACTTGTCTAACCGCACAACGTGTCTATGAAAAAAAAAACAATCCTACACTAAAATATTGGAACATCACACGGGGGTCCCACTTGTCATTGATCAAATTTGGACCTAAAACTAACAAATCTGAAAGACGAGATTCGAACTGGCAATCTAGACTACAAAGTGTAAGTTGATAGCCTGAAACAGCAAAGGTTGTTGGCTCTGTCGCATAACTTGATTTTATACATTATTACACCGAGTAGAGTAGAGGGAGTGGCTCGTCAACACGTGCATGATCATTGACTCACTTACTGGTGGGTCCCATGTTTGTGATCTCTCTCTCCTCTCCATCGTCTAACATTTAGAGGCTCGGGCACACACGAAGAGCGGTGCGAGCTTGCCGTGGTGTTATTAGAACTAAAAAATGCTTGTAAAATAGAAGAATCGCCTAGAACAAGAGATGTTGTGGCTGGTCGAGATGGAGGTAACCACACCTATCCTCCGAGCCACGTTAGCAAGATGAAGTTGTGTGGATAGTGGAGTGTTTTCGACTGACTGGCTAGGTCCCGAGGTCGAACCATATAGTACGTCAAATATTGTATATTTTTACACGTACATTTTTCCTCCATGCCGATACATGGAACACCCTACCGCGTAGTTTCTAGGTCCTCCCGGGTGGTGCACGCATATTTTCTTCCTTGCCGATACGTGGGATGCACTACCGCATGTTTTCTGGGTCCTCCTCGGTCGTAGCGCCGAAGCAAGTAAATGAGTCATCAAATCACAAAAGCCCACCTTTCCCACCGAGTACATCAATGAAGCATGGTGGCTGGCTAGTTGGCCTAGTGCGACCGGTTAGCTAGGCCATTGCCACATTTGTTTTCTCACCACTTTTATTCTCTCCTTGCCGGCAGGTAAATTTAAATATCCACCACTGCATTGCTTTGGTCTTTGGGTGCGGCAGGCACAACAGGATTTTTATTTTTTGATTGACGGGAGCAGGTGCGGCTGCAAGTAGTCATGATGACTCTGCCTATAAAACCCACTGCTTCCTGATGTGAAAAGTCGTCGACTGGTGTTTTCCCATGGTGAAAACCAAAATATTCACCCCGCTCCTAGGCTAGCTCCCTCCGCCTTCCCATAGATTGCATTGCCTTTCATCCGTCTCGCCCCCATTGCTTCCTCTCACCATCGCTTCTACCTGGTTCCATGGTGGCGCACCAGATCACCGAGTCTGAGGTGAGGCGCCTGACATAGGAGCTCCAGGCCAAGGATGTAGAGATCAGGGCCAAGTACGTGGAGCTCTGTGAGCTCAAGGAGGAGAGGAGTGCCATGCTCCTCCTTTATGTGCGGGAGTTCACGGAGCTTCAAAAGCGGCAGGCGTCCACCACAAAGATGCTCGAGGCATCGGCGGCGTTGATGCAGAAAGCGGGAGATACCATAGGCGATTAGGAGAACCGGTTGGAGCACGAGCGGGCCGATAGTGATGAGGTCCAGGATTGCATCAACCACTTGGTGGAACATGTTGACACACACGTGTTGCGGCTGCGCGATGCCTACCATTGTGCTAGTGCGACCATGCTGGCCGTCGGGCTAAACCCGTTCGACCATCCCGTTGACTTCAACAAGCTATGACTTCCTGACCTGGTCTCTGTCGATGTTCTGGGAACGGGGGTCCCCAGACATGCCTGCCTGCGGCCCATGACGTGGCCTTGCTAGCAGTCCTGTATGGCCCATCTTCATCAACAAGGAATTAAGACGCTCGCGAGGGGCCAAGCCTCGTGAGGCGGACGACAAAAGACCTCCTCAAGAGCGGCCTCGCCATGCTGGCTTGTGAGGGGCGGAGAGTTCAAGGCCGGGCAAACCTCACGAGGTTCTCGTGACGTAAGCCATGACGATCGAGACCAGGCGGGCGCCAGCACGCGCAGCGTCCTTGTTTCCTCTTTGGTGCTAAGGGGCAAGCGCATGCGCAGAGTACCGAGGCATCAAGAAAGGTTTCCATATTGGTGCAATGAGACCAAGACCAGAAGGACGGCAAGATGGAGGTCACCATGGAGCCCAAGACGACGTCACCACCAGAGCCTTTGGCAGGCAAAGACTGCTTTTGTCAGGATAGCTTGTACTAGATGTCCCCTTTCAAATTGGCCGTTGTTGGCTCCCTTCCCTATCAATATTTGGGGAGAGGACCATGGCCTCTATAAATAGGACTAGCCACAACCATAGTAGAGGAGGGAAGATCCACCACATCCTTGGCAGCACAACCACCAAGCACAAGAACACCTCAACCTCAGGAGGCTGTTCTTCCCCTTGTACTGTTCATCCTCAGCCCAAGAGGCAATCCACCACCACCACACTGGAGTAGGGTATTACACCACAACGGTGACCCGAACCAGCATAAATCTTGTGTCCTTTGTGTTACAAGTTCGTCGAGTTAGTTCGTGAGATCTAGGCTAAGTTAGGACACGGATCGATAGGGGGGAGATCTTCGCGCGCACCCCAGTGTTCGAACCTTAAGGGTTTTGCCGGATCTCGTGATCCAACACATGGCACGCCAGGTAGGGGTGCGCCGGAGTCTTCCTTCCGTCGGCTTGCACTCCACCATC
Organism: Triticum aestivum; assembly: GCF_018294505.1. NCBI lineage: Eukaryota > Viridiplantae > Streptophyta > Magnoliopsida > Poales > Poaceae > Triticum > Triticum aestivum. The sequence continues at coordinate 283,854,646 of NC_057797.1, read as the reverse complement.
TCCAGGCCTGCTCCTCATGGCGGGCGCCCCTCCAGTTGGATCTACCGGTGCTCACGGCGGTGCTCGGGGGCTCCGAGCCCTTGCCCCCGTCTTGCGGCTGGTGCAGTGGCCACCCAAGTTCAAGCCGGAGATGCCGCCGTGCTACGACGGTGCGGCGGACCCGTCGTCTTTCCTGCTAGCATACAAGGAGGCCGTCCTGGAAGCCGGGTGCGACGACAAGATCATGGCCAACTGGTTCCCAATGGCCCTCGTGGGCGCGCCGCGCGCCTGGCTCCTCCACTTGCCGGAGTCTTCTGTTGCCACCTGGGAGGAGCTGTGCAGCCCCTTCGTCACTCGCTTCGGGGAACCGGCAGCCCCCGTCGCCGTAGCTCTTCTGGGCGGTTCGCAAGCACCACCCTCAGATCGGCACGTCAAGCCATACCTTCGCCAGATCTGCGTCACTTCCAAGCGCCCGGGGGCTCCGCCCGGCTGGGCCGCGCCCGAGGCCAACCTCATCTTCGACTCAGAAGACCATCCTGCCTCCACCGTCGGTTCGGGTGCACTCCCGATGCTGTGCACACCCGCCATCTGCCACGTATCCATCACCAAGATGCTCGTCGACGGAGGTGCCGGCCTCAATGTTCTCTCCGTCGAGGCCTTCAGCCTCCTTCACGTACCGTTCGAGTGACTCCACCCCAGCAAGCCCTTGTCAGGAGTTGGCAGAGGCCCCGCCCACTCCCTGGGGCAGATCCGCCTCCCCGTGACCTTCGGCATGCGCGACAACTACCGCACCTAGCTTATCGACTTCGACATCGCCCGCATTGGCCTTCCATACAACGCCATCCTCGGGTACCCAGCTTTGGCCCAGTTCATGGCAGCAACCCATCCTGCTTACAATCTCATGAAGATGCCGGGGAGCCAGGGTGTCCTCACCATCAAGGGGGACGCCAAGGAGGCCCTGGCAGCGCTCAAGCTCGCCCTCAAGGCCGCCACGACAGCACGACCCACCGATGCGGATACCTCCAAGGCCAAGGGACCTGTACCTACCAAGAAGAAGCAGGTCTTCACTCAGGCCAAGGCAGAAACCAAGCAAGTGTTGGTCGAGGAGGACGGGTCCCTAGGGGCAACCTTTACCATAGGCGCCAACCTCGAGCCCACTCAGGAGGAGGCGCTAGTGAAGTTTTGGCATGCAAACAAGGAAGTGTTCACCTGGGAGCCCGATCAGCTGGTAGACGTCCCAAGAGAGGTAATAGAGCACCACCTGAAGGTGTGCCCCAACGTACGCCCTGTGAAGCAGAAGGCAAGGCGGCAGTCCATGGAGAAGCAAGCTTTCATCGTCCAGGAAACCCGCAAGTTGGAGGCTGTGGGTGTCATTCGCCAGGTTTGGTACTCCGAGTGGCTGGCGAACCCCGTCGTCGTCCCCAAGAAAGGTGGGAAGGAGCGGATGTGCGTTGACTTCACCAACCTCGACAAGGCCTGCCCCCAAGATCCATTCCCGCTTCCACGCATGGACCAGATCATCGACTCCACCGCCGAGTGCGACTTGTTATGCTTCCTGGATGCATTCTCAGGATATCACCAGATCAAGATGGCGGCAGAAGATGTGGAGAAGACATCCTTCTTGACCCCGTGTGGGGTGTACTACTACACCTGCATGCCGTTCGGGCTATGTAATGCGGGCGCAACCTTCCAGCGACTCATGCACATCGCCTTAGGGTGGTAGCTCGGGAGAAACGCTGAAGCCTACGTCGATGACATCGTAGTGAAGTATCGGGAGGCGGGGACCTTGATCCAAGACCTAGAGGAGACCTTTGAAAGCCTTCGCCAGGTGGACTTGTGGCTCAATCCGGAGAAATGCATGTTTGGCGTCCCCTTCGGCAAGCTGCTGGGTTTCTTGGTGTCCCACAGGGGGATCGAGGCCAACCCAGAGAACATGAAGGCCATTGATGACATGAATCCATCACAGACTCTCAAGGAAATGCAGAAGTTGGCTGGTCGGGTGACTGCTTCGGGGCGCTTCAGCTCCAAGCTGGGAGAGGGCGCCCTACCCTTCTTCAAGCTGATGAAAAAGAAGGGCCCGCTCGAGTGGACCCCAGAGGCTGATCAAGCTTTTCAAGACCTCAAGAGATACCTGACCAACCCTCCAGTGATGGTGGCACCGCGACCTCGCGAGCCCCTAGTGCTCTATCTTGTGGCCACCCCGTACTCAGCTAGCGCGGCCCTGGGGGCGGTTCGGGAAGAACACTAAACAAAGGGCGCATCGCACCATGCCACACCTCCAGCAGGGATGACGCAAGACCACAAGAGCGCCACAAGGGCCACAGCAGCAGCGGCAAGGGATCAGGTTTGGCAGGACAACACCCCTAAACACACGGAGACTTCGGCAAGCGACCAAGCGTCAGGAGCTCTACCCCCTTAGGAGACACCCCAGCTTCCAGAAGACACAAACCTCATCAGCACTCCAACCCTCGTCGAGCACCCGGTATACTTCGTCAGCATGGTGTTGCGGGACGCATGAGCGCGGTACCCCATGCCTCAGAAGCTCCTAATCGCACTCCTAGTAGCCTCGCGAAAGCTGTGGCACTACTTCTAGGGCCACCCCATCAAGGTCGTCTCAGCTTACCCATTGGAGAGAGTGCTCAGGAGCCCCAATTTTGCTGGAAGGGTTGCTGAATGGAACATCGAGTTGCAAGCATTCCAGCTGGAGTTCAGTACTACCAGGGTCATCAAGGGGGCCGTGCTCGCTGATTTCGTGGCAGAATGGACACACGCCCCGGCTCTTGAAGAAGGAGAAGACCGGTCCCTCTCACCGGGAATCGAGGCGCCTGTCGGCTGGGTCATGTATTTCGATGGTGCCTTCGCGCGCCAGGGCACGGGGGCTGGAGCAGTACTCATCTCGCCCCCTCAGGACAAGCTCTACTACGCCGTGCAGCCCTGCTTCCAGCAGGGCGAGAAGGTCTCCAACAACATTGCAGAATACGAGGGCCTCATAGCTGGCCTGAAGGCTGCGGCGACGCTGGCAGTAAAGCGTCTCACTATCAGGGGCGACTCACAACTCCTCGTCAACTTCTCCAACAAGGTATACGAGCCGAAGTATGAGCACATGGAAGCATACCTCACGGAGGTGAGCAAGATGGGGAAGCAATTTTGGGGCCTGGAGTTGCAGCACGTGCCCCGTGGCACCAACAAGGAAGCACACGACATCGCCAGAAGAGCATCCAAGCATCAGCCCCAGGAGCATGGCGTCTTCGAGGAACGACTCTTCAAGCCACCAGCAACACCACTGCTTTCAAGAACAACTCAGCCTCGGGAGGAACTGCCGCAGTCACCTGCCTCAGGAGCCCCAGCCTGTGGCCCGATATAACACACACGATGCAGCTATATCTCCCACGCGTTGGAGCATGACTTAGAGGCATAACCGCATTGTAGGCAATGTCGCAAGAGGAGTAATATTTACACATCCCATGTACTAAATAAGGAAAGAGGTACATAGTTGGCTTACAATCGCCACGTCACACAATGCATAAATATATCATTACAATCATCCAGATACAATCAAGGTCCGACTACGAAACCAAAATAAAGACAACCCCAAAAGCATAATGACCCCGATCGCCCCAACTGGGCTCCACTACTGATCGTCTGGAAAGGAAACATAGTATCGTCCTGAGTCCTCATCGAACTCCCACTTGAGCTCAGTGGCATCTCCTGGAATGGTATCATCGGTCCCTGCATCTGGTTTTGGAAGGAATCTGTGAGTCACGGGGACTCAGCAATCTCACACCCTCACGATCAAGATTATTTAAGCTTATAGGTAAGGTAAAAGGTATGAGGTGGAGCTACAGCAAGCACTAGCATATATGGTGGCTAACATACGCAAATGAGAGCGAGAAGAGAAGGCAAGGCACGGTCGAGAAACTATGGTCAAGAAGTGATCCTAGAACAACCTATGGTCAAGCATAACACGAGACCGTGTTCTCTTCCCGGACTCCGCCGAAAAGAGACCATCACGGCAACACACTCTGTTGATTCATTTTAATTAAGTTAAGTTTTAGGTTTTCTACAACCGGACATTAACAAATTCCCATCTGCCCATAACCGCAGGGACGGCTTTCCAAAGTTCAAATCCATGCAGGGGTGTCCCAACTTAGCCCATCACAAGCTCTCACGGTCAACGAAGGATATTCCTTCTCCCAAGACAACCCGATTAGACTCGGAATCCCGGTTACAAGACATCTCGACAATGGTAAAACTAAACCAGCAAAGCCACCCGAATGTGCCGACAAATCCCGATAGGAGCTGCACATATCTCGTTCTCAGGGCACACCGGATTGTCCAAACTTCCGGTAGGCCAGCCCAGAGTTGCCCCTTGTGGCCACCGGCGGCTGACAAGTTGGACCAACACTCAGAGGAGCACTGGCCCAGGGGTTTAAAATAAAGATGACCCTTGAGTTTACGAAACCCAAAGGAAAAAGGCTAGGTGGCAAATGGTAAAGCCAATATTGGGCCTTGCTGGAGGAGTTTTATTCAAGGCGAACTGTCAAGGGGTTCCCATTATAACCCAACCATGTAAGGAACGCAAAATCAAGGAACATAACACCGGCATGACGGAAACTAGGGCGGCAAGAGTGGAACAAAACACCAGGCGTAAGGCCGAGCCTTCCAGCCTTTACCAAGTATATAGATGCATTAATGTAAACAAGATATATAAAGATATCCCAACAATAAACATGTTCCAACAAGGAACAAACTCCAATCTTCACCTGCAACTAGCAACGCTATAAGAGGGGCTGAGCAAAGTGGTAACATAGGCAAACAACGGTTTGCTAGGACAAGGTGGATTAGAGGTTTGACATGGCAATATGGGAGGCATGATAAGGCATGTGGTAGGTATCATAGCATAGGCATAACAAAAGAGCGAGCATCTAGCAAGCAAAGATAGAAGTGATTTCGAGGGTATGGTCATCTTGACTGCAAAGTTCTCCGAGTTGATGTTAGCTTGATCCTCGTAAGCATACTCAACTGGTTCCTCGACCACATACTTGTCTCCCGGCTCTACCCAAAGCAAGAACACAAGCAAAGGGAGACACAATCAACCACGGTGCAATGCACAAGCAACATGATGCAAAACATGGCATGATATGCGGGATGTGATATGAAATTCATATGCATGTTTCGGAATGGAAAGATTGAACCAAGCCTCAACTTGGAAAACCAAGAGTGCCGCTGGAAAGATGAGTTGATTTTGGTCGAAATCAAAATAAAGATCACCGGAATCGGATGCACGGTTTGCAAATGGCAAGCAAAACAATAACAGCACGAGGCCATCTAAATGCATCAAGAACAACAAGCTACTACACTCTAACATAAAAACAAAGCACACGGCAGTGATCCACTCAAGATGCTTGACAAAAGATGAACACTGAGCTACGGCTAAATCACACAATAGCAGGTTCAAACAAGGATGGCAAAAGTGCAAAAGATATCAGGTTACGGACTTAGTCAAAATAACAACATGTCAGGAATTTAACATCAGGAAGCAATGTTTAGAGCAAGATAACAACATGCTAAAGGAACATATCATGGCAAAGCAAGGCATGGTATGAAGCACTGAGCTACGGCTAAATCACACAATAGCAGGTTCAAAGCATACAACAAAAGTCCCTTACTGACCATAAGCCAAAAGGGATCAGAAAATACAATGGCAACCATGTGAACATAGCAAGTTTCTAACAGATTCAGACTTAGCAGAAAACTGAAACATGGCAAAAACAGATTCACGTAGGCATGTTTACGAGCTCGATGCACTCACCACAAGGCATTTCATGAAAAACTAAGAATACACCCAGCAAGAAGACATGGCATAGAAGCTAAACATGGCAAGAACAACCTCATAGCATGCATGAATCAACTACAACAACCTCGGCAAAATTGCTTAACATGTAAACAATCTCCCAGGAACATTTTATAGCAAAAGTAGAGCAAGATTGAGTCATGCTAGGGTGCTCCATAATTGCAACCAAAGACATGGATGGAAAGACAATAACAATATCTCCAAAACATCCTTACTGAACATGCTCAAAAGAGGCATGGATCACTCTGTAGCAACAAGAATACATGGCATAAAAATATTATGAGGGGAAAGACTTAAAAGATTTCTAAGTCCCTGAAATCAGCAACATCACAAGAGCTACTTTGCATGCTTGTGCTAGTCACCATAGAGATCACAAAAATACATGGCATACACCCTTGTAAAGATGGCATGGCATACTTCAAAACACATGTAGGGCTTAAGATCATAGGAGGCATACATTAAACATGGCAAAAATGACAAATGTCCAAATTCTATTAAGAATCTGAAACTAACATTACCTAGCACTCTTGCAACAGCATTTAGGGCATCAAGATGAACTCAAATGAGCATGGTGCAATGGAATTAAATGAAGTACACATCGAGGCGAACAATCTGATATGCTACACGCCCAAAACGGAGTCACGGGTGCAAAGTTATGATGCGATGAAATATGCTAAAAATTACTGGGACTTGGGGCAAAAATGAGGTCAACCTCCCAGATCTGGATCTAGGGTTCGTGCACGCGGATTGAAGTTCGCCGGGGAGTCACCGGAGAAGAAGCCGTCGTCGAGGAGGAGGCCGGCCGGAGCTTGGGGGACGCCGGAGAAGCGGGATCCGGCCCAGGAGCTGGCCGGGGTGGCGATGGACGGCGGGGAGGCGCACGTGGGCGCGGGACTGTGCGGTGGCGCGGCGGCCGGCGACGAAGGCGAGGCGGCGGCCGAGCAGCGCGGCGGCGAAGGCGGAGCGGGGCAGCGCGAGCGGTGAGGAGGATGTGCGAGGCGGCGGCCGACACGGGCGGCGAGGCACGCGCGCGGCCTCGAGGAGGGCCTACCCTGGGCCCGGACGGGATGGCGATGTGGGGCGGCGCGACGGTGAATGGGGAGGTGCCACGTGGCAGCGGCGGCGCGGGTTGGACACGTCTGGCCGGCTGATTTTTGTCCGGCGGCGCGAGGAGGGGGAGAGGTTAGGGTTTCGCCCGAAATTTCGGAGGGGGTCTATATTTATAGGTAGAGGGAGCTAGGAGGCTCCAAATTGAGCATGATTTGCGGCCACACTATCGTGATCGAACGACCGAGATGATGGAGGGGGTTTAGGTGTGTTTTGGGCCACTTTAGAGAGGTGTTGGGCTGCAACACACACGAGGCCTTTTCGGTTCCTCGGTTAACCGTTGGAGTATCAAATGAAGTCCAAATGGCACAAAACTTGACAGGAGGTCTACCGGTAGTAAACCAAGGCTGCTTGGCAAGTCTCGGTCCAATCCGAGAACGTTTAACATCCGCACACAAAAAAAGGCAAAAGGGGACACCGGAGGACATAGGAGCGCCGGAATGCAAAACGGACAACAGGGAAAATGCTCGGATGCATGAGACGAACACGTATGCAAATGCGATGCACATGATGACATGATATGATATGCATGACAAAGACAAAAGCCAACGGAGACAAAAACCCAACAACGAGGAATCTCAAAACTGAGTGCCGGAAAAGGCAAGAGTTGGAATACAAATATGGCAGGTTATATATGGGGCGTTACAACACTCCACCACTACGAAAGAATCTCGTCCCAAGATCTAGGACTGGAAAAACTCCGGATATTCGGAACGGAGGTGGTCCTCGCGTTCCCAGGTGGCTTCACGGTCGGAATGATGTGAACTTCACTTTCAGGAATTTGATAGACTTGTTGTGAGTCTTGCGCTCAGTTTCTTCAAGAATAGCAACAGGGTGCTCATGATAAGACATGTCTTCTTGGAGATTAATCTCTTCAAAGTTGATGGTGCGGTCAAGAGTCTTGAAACACTTGCAGAGCTGAGACACGTGAAACACGTCGTGCACGTTTGCAAAGTTGGATGGAAGCTCAAGTTGATAGGCGAGATCGCCTCTTTTGCCAATGATCTTGAAAGGACCCACGTATCTAGGGGAAAGCTTCCCTTTTATACCAAAGCGACAAGTACCTTTCATTGGAGAGACGCGGAGGTAGACATGGTCTCTGATCTCGAAAGCCAAGTCATGATGCTTGCTATCATAGTAACTCTTCTGGCGCGATTGCGCGGCTTTGAGATTTTCACGGATGACTTTGCACATTTCTTCAGCCTCTGTGATTAAGTAATTGCCAAGAAGTTGGCGTTCACCAGTCTCTGACCAGTTAAGAGGAGTACGACACTTCCTGCCATAGAGAATCTCGAATGGGGCCTTGCCCGAACTTGCTTGCAAGCTGTTGTTGTAGGAGAACTCGGCATATGGAAGACAATCTTCCCACTTCATACTGAAAGAAATGACACATGCCCTGAGCATATCTTCAAGAATTTGATCGACTCGCTCGACTTGGCCACTAGTTTGAGGATGAAAAGCTATGCTGAAGCGAATGTTGGTGCCCATGGCCTTCTAAAAAGAATCCCAAAACTTGGAGGTGAAGATGCTTCCACGATCTGAAGAAATCAACTGCGGAATGCCATGCAGAAAGACAATCCTGGAGGTATATAGCTCTGCCAACTGAGCTGCTGTGATAGATTCTTTGATAGGAAGAAAATGAGCCACTTTGGTGAGCTTGTCGATGACAACGAAGATAGCATCATTGCCACGCTTGGACTTGGGGAATCCAGTCACGAAGTCCATCTCAATATGGTCAAACTTCCATTCTGGAATGGCAAGAGGTTGGAGGAGACCAGATGGTCATTGGTCTTCTGCTTTCACTCTTCTGTAGACATCACATTCATTTACGAACTAAGCAATCTCGCGCTTCATTTGAGGCCACCAATATGACTGCTTGAGGTCATGGTACATCTTTGTACTTCCAGGGTGAATAGAGAGGAGTGAATTGTGAGCCTCGTTCATAATGACTTTATGAAGGTCACCCTTAGGAACAACAATGCGATCCTCGAAGAATAGAGTGTCCTTGTCATCAAGACGATAGCACTTGTACTTGGGTTGACTCTTGGCAATCCCAATCTTCACCTTCTTCACCATAGCATCAAGAAGTTGAGCCTCACGAATCTGATCTTCCAAAGTAGGAGAGACTTGGAGGTTGGCAAGGAATCCTTGAGGAACAACTTGAAGATTAAGTTTGCAGAAAGCTTCACAAAGCTCTGGTTGGTAGGGCTTGATAATCAAACTGTTGTAGTAGGCCTTCCTGCTCAATGTGTCAGCAATTACATTGGCCTTGCCTGGAGTGTATTCAATACTTGGATTATACTCTTGAATCATTTCGACCCAACGAGTCTGCCTGAGGTTGAGGTTGGGCTGAGTGAAGATGTACTTGAGACTCTTATGATCAGTGAAGATGTCCACTTTTCTTGCCAACAAGAGATGTCTCCAAGTTAAAAGAGCATGGACAACTGCCGCCAACTCGAGGTCATGAGTGGGGTAGCTATTTTTGTTGGGCTTCTACTGGCGAGAGGTATAGGCCACAACTTTCTTCTCTTGCATCAAAACTGCACCGAGACCTTGAAGGGAAGCATCAAAGAAGACCTCGAACGGTTTGGATTCACCAGGAGGAGTCAGAACTGGAGCAGTGACTAGCTTCTCTTTGAGGGTGTTGAAAGCGATGTCACATTCAGGCGACCAGACATACTTCACATGCTTCTGGAGAAGGTTGGAAAGAGGCTTCGCGATCTTAGAGAAGTTCTCAACGAACCTTCGACAATAGCTTGTGAGACCAAGGAAGCTGCGGAGTTGCTTCACGTTCTGAGGCGGTTCCCAATTCACAATTGCAGACACCTTCTCAGGATTGACAGCTATGCCCTTGGCGGAGATGATATGCCCAAGGTAGAGAACCTCATCCAGCCAAAACTCGCACTTTGAAAACTTCGCATAGAACTGATGTTCTCTGAGTTTATCCAGCACCAATCTCAAATGCTTGGCATGATCCTCCTTGTTCTTGGAAAAGACCAAAATGTCATCGAGATAGACAAAGACGAAGTCATTCGTATAGGCGTTGAAGATGAAGTTCATCATGCGAGAGAATGTTGGAGGAGCATTGACAAGGCCGAAAGACATGACAGTGTATTCATATGAACCATAGCTTGTTCTGAATGATGTCTTGGGGATATCTTCTTCACGAATGCGAATTTGATGATAGCCCATACGGAGATCAAGCTTGGAGAAAACTTGAGCACCTTTGAGTTGTTCGAAAAGCTCATTGATGTTGGGAAGTGGGTACTTGTTCTTTATGGTCTTCTTGTTCAATGGATGGTAGTCGACACAAAGTCGGTCCGTTCCATCCTTCTTCTTGACGAAAAGAACACCACAACCCCATAGAGAAGAATTTGGTCAGATGAGACCCATAGGCTCTTGAATGTCGAGTTGTTTCTTCAGCTCCTTCAACTCTTCAGGTCCAAGCTTGTAAGGATGTTTGCACACAGGTTCTGTGCCATGCTCAAGATCGATGATGAATTCAACTGGCTGGTGAGGAGGCATTCCTGGAAGCTCTTCTGGAAAGACGTCTTGATATTCACAAAGGACTGGAATCTGAGAGATGGCATCCAGCTCGCCCTTCTCATTGAGAGAAAACGGTCGAATGGTATCATCCCGAGCGGCAAAGACGATTACATCCTTAGACGAATGTGTCAATTGAATCTGCCTGGTAGCACAATCAAGCTGAGCCTTGTGCTTAGAAAGCCAGTCCATTCCGAGGATAAGATTAATATCCGAGTTACCAAGGACCATTGGAGAAGACAGAAACTTATAGTCCCCCAACGTGATAGAAACATCTGGAACCACGTAGCTTGCATGCAAGCATTTACCCGGTGAGACAACTGCTAACGGACTATGCAAATCTTGGAAAGACAACTTATGCTTAGATTCAAATGGTCTCGAGATGAAACAATGTGATGCACCAGTGTCAAAAGGAACTTTTGCAGGAATATCGTTAACAGGAAGGTTACCCATGATCACATCTGACGAGTCCTCTACCTGAGCTGCGTTCATCATGTTGACCTTTGCAAACTTGGGATTATGCTTGACCATTGCAGTGCTAGCAGATCTCACAGGAGGAGGAGGAAGACGCCTGTGATTGAAGCATTTGTGGGCATAGTGACCCTTCTGCTGACACTTGTTGCACGTGACCTCTGAGAGCGGATGGTGATACGGAGCACTTGATCTTGGAGCATGATATGAAGTCTTGTTCTGAAAGCCTGGATTGGGTGGGTGGGAAGATCCATTACCACCTTTGCTCTTCTGCTGATAAGGCTGACGGAACGGAGGAGGAGGCAACCAATACTTTTGATGCTTAGTTACCACTTGAGTTGAGGAAGAATGAGTTGCATCCCTGACTCGTTTCTTGGAAGCATCGCACTATAGAACTCATCGTACTTCTTCGGCTCAAAAAGCACAAGAGCTAGTTGGAGATCTTCTCTAAGGCCACCTCTGAACTGATAAATCATGCTCTTCTCGTCAGGGACGTCTTGCTTAGTGAAACGAGCGAGCTTCTGGAACATGATGTTATACTGGTAAACAGACAAGCTCCCTTGCTTCAGATTGCGGAACTCGTCACGCTTTCTCTCAACAACACTCTGAGGAATGCGGTGAGCTTTGAAGTCTTGACGGAATTCATCCCAGGTAATCACACGACCTCCTCTTGAATCTTTGTATTACTAATACCACTCAACAGCTTGGTCTTTGAGTTGGAACGAGGCAAACCTGACAAAGTCCTCAGGCCTGACGTTGCTGCACTCGAAATGCTTGCAGATATCCACGAGCCAATCATCAGCATCTGTTGCCTCGACACAGTTATTGATGGTCTTTGGCTGGTATGCGAGGAACTGGTTGAGTGTAGCAAACTGATTCTGATTGTTGCCATGGCCTTGATTTCCTTGGTTGCGCTCTTGCAAGAGTTGCATAAGCATCTGCGTGTTGGCATTGGTAGCGGCCATCATAGCTTGCCATGCCTCCGGAGGTGGAGGTGGTGGCGGCGGTTCAGGATTCTGACGCGTTGGAGGAGCCATCCCGAAGAGGGTGACATCCGTTAGCATCTTAACAGAAATATAATCAAGCTGAATCAATGGATTGAAATTGCAACATATAGCCTTAACATTCGAACAAGAATGAACGAATGCATTCCAAATTAAACGGTCGCACTTTCGTAAATTGAGAAGCCACTTAGATAGAGGTAGATGAATAAAACAACAAGGTACGGACATGAACAAATACTTGGTGAGTATTACCCAATCACAAACCAAATATTCGCGGAAGAAATACTAGAGCTACATGAATTCCCACCTATGAAACTCCCGAAATTTTCTCGGTTATGCAATCAGGTGTTGGGGATACAGGGGAAGCATAATATCTCACCCAAAGCTAGCAAATCCTACATCCAGTTGTATCCATCCTTCAACACATAACCAAGAAACCTTCGAAAATCATTTACCTCAACCTTCGAAAAGCATCCGTTATACGAGTTATGGCAATACTCCCGAACTCCCGCCCCAGTACTGGGTGGCGTCGAGGTTATCTCACCAACAACTGCATAAAAGAGATTTTCGATGTCGGCGAAACTCAGGTATTCCAGAATTGCAATGATAAAATTGTGATGACAACACCTCGGAGCTCAACTCCCCGGGACACTGCCACAACCCCTAAATGTCAGGAGGCACCAAGAACAATGTTCTCGTCGCAAAACCATCAGAACAATTCCAAGATACCCGCATGATCCTAAATTTTTTTTAGTGAAATTTGAGAAGAGAAGAGTCAAAACTCTATGTCAGGATGCCTCACCAGAGCGATGAAGGGACTGAGGAGTAAACATAATCCTACTCTCCACTATATATAATCCTAAATGACTCAAAACATTTTTCTAGACTCAACAACGTCAGCGATTCGATCAAGCAGGGGGCTCCTAAGTCGGGGAAGGCTCTGATTACCAACTTGTAACACCCACGATGCGGCTATATCTCCCACGTGTCGGAGCACGACTTAGAGGCATAACCGCATTGTAGGCAATGTCGCAAGAGGGGTAATCTTTACACATCCCATGTACTAAATAAGGAAAGATGTACATAGTTGGCTTACAATCGCCATGTCACACAATGCATAAATATATCATTACAATCATCCAGATACAATCAAGGTCCGACTACGTAACCAAAATAAAGACAACCCCAAAAGGATAATGACCCCGATCGCCCCAACTGGGCTCCACTACTGATCGTCTGGAAAGGAAATATAGTATCATCCTGAGTCCTCATCGAACTCCCCCTTGAGCTCAGTGGCATCTCCTGGAATGGTATCATCGGTCCCTGCATCTGGTTTTGGAAGGAATCTATGAGTCACGGGGACTTAGCAATTTCACAACCTCGCGATCAAGACTATCTAAGCTTATAGGTAAGGTAAAAGGTATGAGGTGGAGCTGTAGCAAGCACTAGCATATATGGTGGCTAACATACGCAAATGAGAGCGAGAAGAGAAGGCAAGGCACGATCGAGAAACTATGATCAAGAAGTGATCCTAGAACAACCTACAGTCAAGCATAACACGAGACCGTGTTCTCTTCCCAGACTCCGCCGACAAGATACCATCACGGCCACACACTCTGTTGATTCATTTTAATTAAGTTAAGTTTCAGGTTTTCTACAACCGGACATTAACAAATTCCCATCTGCCCATACCCGCAGGCACGGCTTTCCAAAGTTCAAATCCCTGCAGGGGGTGTCCCAACTTAGCCCATCACAAGCTCTCACGGTCAACGAAGGATATTCCTTCTCCCAAGACAACCCGATTAGACTCGGAATCCCGGTTACAAGACATCTTGACAATGGTAAAACTAAACCAGCAAAGCCACCCAAATGTGCCGACAAATCCCGATAGGAGATGCACATATCTCGTTCTCAGGGCACACCGGATTGTCCAAACTTCCGGTAGGCCAGCCCAGAGTTGCCCCTGGTGGCCACCGGCGGCTGACAAGTTGGACCAACACTCAGAGGAGCACTGGACCAGGGGTTTAAAATAAAGATGACCCTTGAGTCCGCGAAACCCAAGGGAAAAAGGCTAGGTGGCAAATGGTAAAACCAATGTTGGGCCTTGCTGGAGGAGTTTTATTCAAGGCGAACTATCAAGGGGTTCCCATTATAAGCCAACCGTGTAAGGAACGCAAAATCAAGGAACATAACACCGGTATGACGGAAACTAGGGCAGCAAGAGTGGAACAAAACACCAGGCATAAGGTCGATCCTTCCACCCTTTACCAAATATATAGATGCATTAAAGTAAACAAGATATATAAAGATATCCCAACAATAAACATGTTCCAACAAGGAACAAACTCCAATCTTCACCTGCAACTAGCAACGCTATAAGAGGGGCTGAGCAAAGCGGTAACATAGCCAAACAACGGTTTGCTAGGACAACGTGGGTTAGAGGTTTGACATGGCAATATGGGAGGCATGATAAGGCATGTGGTAGGTACCGTAGCATAGGCATAGCAAAAGAGAGAGCATCTAGCAAGCAAAGATAGAAGTGATTTCGAGGGTATGGTCATCTGGCCTGAAAAGTTCTCCGAGTTGACGTTAGCTTGATCCTCGTAAGTGTACTTGTCGGATTTCGGGTTCCGGCAGACCCTTGAGGTTCAAACACTGGGGCGTGCGCGGAGATTTCACCTTCTACCTACCTGCACCCCACCGCCTCGCCAAGATCTAAGCTATGGAAAGAACAACACAAGAGACACAGGGTTTATACTGGTTCGGGCCACCGTTGTGGTGTAATACCCTACTCCAGTGTGGTTTGGTGGATTGCCTCTTGGGCTGATGATGATGAGCAATACAAGGAAGAACAGCCTCGTGAGTGTCTGTTCTTGGCTGGGGCGATGAACTGCTAGGAGGAGTTCAGTCACCCTTCTCTCTCTCTCTCTCTTGCTGATCTGATCTTCTCCTCTTTGATCTGGTATCTCTCTCTATCCTGATGATCTCTTCTTCTCCCCTTGGTCTCCCTTCATCCCCTGGGGGTGTCTAGTCCTATTTATAGGCAAAGGCCCTGGGCCTCTTCCCGAATATTGAGCGGGAAGGGCGCCAACAATTTGCCATTTTGAAGGGGAACATCTGGTACACTTATCCTGACTAAAGTTGGTCCTCGCCTGCCAAAGGCTCTGGTGGTGACGCTGGCTTGGGCTCCACAATGACTTCCTCCCTGCCGTTGGGCTGGTCTTGGTCTCGTTGCACCAAATAGGGTGCCTTTGCTTGATGCTCTCGCCTGCGCTTGCTCCCTTTGCACCAAAGAGGAAAGGAGGACACTGCACGGGATGGCGCCCACCTGGCACCCTTGGCCGTCATGGCTTGCGTCACGGGCACCTCATTAGGTACCCCGCCATGATTTCTCCGCCTCCTCTCGAGCCAGCCTGATGAGGCCATGCCTGAGGAAGCTCCGTGTCGTCCGCCCCGCGAGGCTTGGCCCCTCGTGAGGGTCTTGGGTCTGTGTTGATGAAGATGGGCCGCGTTGGGCCCCCCTTTGAGCCACGCCACAGGCCACAGGCAGGCAAGTCTAAGGACCCCCATTCCCAGAACGCCGACGGTAGCCACCGGGCCCAAGGCGCGCCCGGACTTGGCCGTGCAGGGAGGTGAAAGGGCAAGGGCGAAGCGCCGCGGGCCCTAACAGCCTGCGGCCTTGGGCGCCGCGTGGCGGTTGATTGGACGTGAGCGCCTCAGCAAGCCACGCATGTTGATAAAGGAGCGGCATCTGCCTAGGCTTTGCTTTTTTTGCTTTCTCTGGTTGCTGCTTAGATCCCATTTCCTGTGCCTCTCCTTCCTTCCTCTAAAATTTCTAGATCTACTCTGACCGCGTGACCTAGGAAGCCATGGTGCCTCGTCAGTCCCCGGCCGGAGCTTGGTACTCGTCTGCCCTGGATTCGCCGAATGTGTCGGAGGCGAGCCTCGCCCGGTTGCGCCGGATGGCGGCGGCGCAGGGCATCGACGGGGCGAAGGTGTTCAAGGCCGGCTCCGCCACCTCTGAGGGCCAAGGGAGCGCCTTCTATCCGCTCTTTGTAAGCGCCATTGCTGCTGGCCTGGTGCCTCCCTTCTCCGAGTTCTTCTTCTCTGTCCTCCGTCATTATAAGCTACAGGCTCTGCATCTCCACCCCAACTCCATCCTTCTCCCGGCAATCTTCTCCTATTACTGCGAGGCTCACGTAGGGGTGCAGCCCTCAGTGGCCTTGCTGCGCCACTACTTCTACCTCCGGACTTCTCGCGGTCCTGCTTCCGCGTGCGCGAGCTTCGTCGTGAACGGTGGCGCCATTGCCATTTCGAACCCCGGGAAAAGGATTGAGGGCTTCAAGAGCAAGTGGGTCTTGGCTGATGTTGGGCGCATCCACCCTCGGCTGATCTTGCCCACGGAGAAACCCACGAGCTCCAGCGATTGGGGTCAAGCGGAGCTCGCGGACCCCCGCGTGAAGCTGGTGTTGGAGAAGATGGACGCGGATCTGAGGCCGGCCAATATGGCGGCGGCGAAGCTGACTGGTGCGTCGCTACTGAGGGAATTCCTGGAGCACCAGCTGGCTCCGCTTCGGCAGTACTCACTTCCGATATGGAGGCCCCATCCGAGCCCCGTGGCCTTGGCCGACGAAGATCTGACTGCGGTCCTCCAATCTCTGGTCGGGGATGATGTGGCGAGGTTGGAGGGCGCTCCTACGCCCTTGTTCCTCCGCGACGACTAAGAGCAGGTAATGGAGTCCATGCCCGTCTTCAACAGGGACGGGCCCGTGCCCACGGAGGCTCCCAAGGAACCGGTGGACGTGTCCTCCGACGACTCCAACGAAGAGGAGGAAGGAGGGGAGCGGGAAAAAGGGCCTGACTCCGAGGCGACTGACGGAGAGTCGAGGGCTCCCCTCCCCCGGCGCAGGTCCTGCGCTCTCCGCCTCTCTCCGAGCGATGGCGAAGAGGATGATGATGAGCAGGGCAGCGGGAGCTTGCCCTTGATCCCGAAGAAGGACAGGACCGGGCTGATCTCCCGCGGGTCTGCCCCGGCCCCGAGGCGGACCATGGACGTGCCTTCCGCTCCCGAGCTTCCCGAGGTTGACCCTTCCAGCCGGCTTTCAGGCTTCAAATTTGGCCGGAGGCTGCCTGAGCTCACTGGCGATGACCCGTAAGCACTTGATTCTTGTCTTCATTTCTTGTTCTGCTGCTGAGGCTTGACGTCCGCGTCTCTTGGATAGGCTGGCGCCCGCAGCAAAGAAGCCGAAGGGAGCTCCTGAGGTTCCATCCGGGGCAGCGCCTCTGCCCGCGAAGGAAGGTGACCGCGACGCACGGGCCTCTCCTGCCCGGTCATCCTCGCGAGGCCTGGCTGAGCCGGCTGGGGCGAGCTCAGCCCCCATGGCCCAAGCGACTCCCGAGGTGCCTTTGCCTGCTGCCGCCACCACAACCGTTGGGGCGCAGCAAGCTCCGCCTCAGGATGCTGTGGTCGCGCTGCCGCCTTCTCCTCATACTCCACCGACTGCTGTGTCTCCGACTCCTCCTGCCGTTCTGGATCGTGCTGCTGCTGAGCTGGACCGGCTGCGACAGGATCTTCTTGGCGCCGACCCTTGCTTGGTGGCCGGGCGCTTGGAGCTGGCTTCAGGATGGATTCGCTCCGATGCTTCGATTCGGGCGACGCTGGTCCAGGCCTCGACGGCTTGCGATGAGGAGAGGCAGGCCGTCCTTGAGGCGAAGGCTGCTCGTGACGCAGCCCTGGGGGAGGTGGTCGACGTCCATGGTCGCTGCAAGGTGCTGGAGGACGAGCTGTAAGGCCTGCGGGACCAGCTCGCGAAAGAGGCCCGCCTTCGCCAAGAGCAGGAAGAAAGCGTGAAGGCTTGCGAGGCGGTCGTCAAGGGCCGAGAGGCCAAGCTCAGGAGGCGCCATGACCGCGTAGGCGCGCTGAAGCAGGAGTTGGGGGCGAGGAAGGTCGAGCTGGACGACAAGGCCCAGGTTCTTGCCGAGGACCGCGTGGCCTTCGTGGAGATGGAGACGAAGGCTCGCTCCTCGCTGAGGACGCTTTACGACAGCGGCCTGGAGAGCCCGCTGGCTGGCGCCGAGGACGGCCCCGCCAAGCTGCTTCCCTTCCTGGTTCGCGCTCTTGAAGATGTCGCCCTTGGCCTTGGCCCCATGGCCAAGGCCGAGGCGCGTGTCCTGTCTTCTGCAGCGCTGACGCGGGTCCTCACCCACATCTACCTTCGCGATCCCAGCGTCGACCTCGACAGCCTGTTGGAGCCAGCAAGCGGCGAGCGTGCCGCTGCCGCTGCCGAGGCCGTGAAGAGTCACGCGGAGGCTCTGCTGGGGAAGTTCCGGGCCTTCAGCACCAAGCCGAAGTGAGGCGCTGCCGACCCTGCTGCTCCATGAGGCGGAGCCACTCCGCGCTGCTCCGCCGCCGACAAGTGACTCCGTTGTGGCTCCTGTTCTGCTTTCAATTCCTGCACATGTATCATGCCTCGGGGAGGCGTTTAAACTTGCGTTTGGCATTGATATAACAGTGTGGACTGTAATACTTGCTTTTGAATTCCTTGAAGTTTGCACTTATCCTTCCTACTTGCTTATGTTCTACGCCGGCAGAGCCCGGCCCCGCGCATACCTCAGCCGCTGTTAGCCTCGACCGGAAACCAGGACGGGACCAAGGAGTGGGGGGCTACGTGACAAGTTAGGCTCCTGAGTTGCGATGCTCAGGAGTCCCCCTTGGCGCACGAACAACAAGTAGGGAGGTGAGATGTGGGTGGATCTACCGTTCTACGTCTGCAGAGCCCGGCCTCACGCATACCTCAGCCGCCGTTAGCCCCGACCGGAAACCAGGATGGGACCAAGGAGTGAGGGGCTACGTGACCAGTTAGGCTCCTGAGTCGCGATGCTCAGGAGTCCCCCTTGACGCTCAAACGGCCTTCGTACCTTGGCTCCGCTCGGGGAGAGACGCGCGACGAACCAGGCCCAGGGGGGCCTGGCTGGGTGGCGTGCGTCTGGGCGTGACCCAGGCGCAGCCACCGTGCCTAGCCCCCTCGCGCGGCACTCCCGAGGGGAGGCATTACGATGAGGCTAGACACTGAGCTCTGGGCTCCCTGAGGTTAATGCGGCCCGGGGGCCACCCTCAGTTGTTTATCACCAGCGCGGAGCATAGTGCTTCCGTATGTGTACGGGCATAGCCGCTCCTCGGCAGTGTCGTTAGCCAGCGCGGAGCATGGTGCTTCCACTGGTACGTGGGAGGGGGCTCCCCTCCGGGAGGAGCCCCCGGGGCGTGTACAACCCCGCCCTGATGCGTGGCTGGCACGGTAGGGCCTGGCGAGGTGTATCTGGGCACCCGTGAGCCAGCGCGGGACTCACGGGGCCCTACCTCTAGGCGGGTTGCGTCTGGCACTGGGCCTTATCTTGTGATGTGTTCCTGCAAATTTGGTTAGATGCCGGCACTCTACGTCCTCGGGTCCCAGCCCTCGAGCTGGTCTCAGCCGTCGCTGGTATGCCAGGTTGCGATGTCGTGGACAAGGCCAGAGGGTGAGGGCTGGAGAGCCAGTAAGAGCCCTGAGTCGCGATGCTCAGGTACCCCCCCCTTTAACGTGCAAGTGGTCGACATGGAGAATAAGAGGTGCCGTGGACCGGCATCAAATAATCAAGCATGGTGGGTCGAACGCATAGCCAGAAATAAACGCGAAAGGGGATACATGCCGCTGGGTCTGGCCCAAGCGACTTGGGGGATGGTGCAGCCCGAGGGGCGCCCCCAATAAGGTAAGCTAGCAACATGAAATAAAAGGGATACATGCCGCAGGGACGGACCCACGCGGCCTGGGAATAATGCAGCCCTGGGGGGGCGCTCCCAGCTAGAAATGAAACTTGAAAGATGTCACCTGATGACGTTGAGGACGAAGCAGCGTTGGTGTAGAAGACTCGATGGGCTGCGGAAGCCGATCCTCACGAGCCCCCAGGCCCAGGGGCCTCGAGAGGCTCCGGAGGCGCTGGTGGGTCCTCGCGAACCATCTCCATCTCCGCCAGGGCTGCGGAACGCCTGGTCTCTTGAGCCTCTATGATGCCCCTCATGAGGTGCTGGTACGTGGCAGCCGCGCTCGGCAAGCCGTAAGGCATGCGAATGTAGCTGTGGGGTGGACCTTCGCAGCTCCCCACTCGCGAGGGCCAGAGGAGCTCTAGAGAGGCGACTCGATTGAGCCCTGGTATGTCGATGCAGACACGTAGCCCACCATCCTCGTCTGGATGGGGAGCCACAGCTGGTAGGCGGCGGCCGCCTCTCATGACTCTTGACTCCTGTAGCTCCTGAATGGCCTTGCTGACAAACTCCTGAGGGTCTGGCCCTCCTTGCCTTACTCCTTCTTGAGGGAAACATGCTTCGAAACATGCCTCCATGTGGTGCCCAAGCGCCTCCCTCGTGACCCTGGCCAGGTCGGTGGCCCTCCAGGGGAGAGCCCCCGAGCCCTGCCTGAGGAGGGCACCGGGTGCGCTTTCCTATGCGATGGAAGGAGGTTCCCCTGGGCAGGCACGGGCCCTGAGGGGCCAGCCTCCTGCGAGCCGGGCCAGACGATGTCTTCTTCTTCTTGGGGGTGGCCTCGGGAAGCCTCCTGCTTCCGCGATCCGGGTCTTCCAGTGATGCAGCCTGAAAGGCTCGTTCCATGGAACACACCGCGTCCTTCTCTTCACAAGGCACCGTGATGACTCCGCCACTTCCTGGCATCTTGAGGACATTGTAGCCATGGTGAGTCACGACCATGAACTTGGCCAGCGCTGGGTACCCAAGGATGGCGTTTGTCGGCGTTCTAGGAATGGGGGTCCCCAGACTTTCCTGCCTACGGCCTGCGGCGTGGCTCAAAAGGGGGCCCAGCACGGCCCATCTTCACTAACACAAACCCAAGACCCTCGCGAGGGGCCAAGCCTCACGGGGCGGACGACACGGAGCTTCCTCAGGCACGGCCTCGTCAGGCTGGCTCACGAGGAGGCGGAGAGACCAAGGCGGGGTACCTCACGAGGTGCCCGTGACGCAAGCCATGACGACCGAGGGCGCCAGGCGGGTGCCAGCCCGCGCAGTGTCCTCCTTTCCTCTTTGGTGCAAGGGGGGAAAGCGCAGCCGCGGAGTACCGAGGCATCAGGCAAAGGTTGCCATTTCGGTGCAATGAGACCAAGACCAGGAGGACTACGAGATGGAGGTCACCGTGGAGCCCAAGACGGCGTCATCACCAGAGCTTTGCGCAGGCGAAGACTACTTTTGTCAGGATAGCTAGTACTAGTTGTCCCCTTTCAAATTAGCCTACCATTGTTGGCTCCCTTCCCGCTCGATATTTGGGAAGAGGACCAGGGCCTCTATAAATAGGACCAGCCACCCACATCGAAAGGGGGACGACCACACGAACACAAGGAGAGAGGACCCGAGGGTAAAAAGGCGAGAGAAAGAGAGAGAGAGAAGGGCGACTGAGCTCCTCCCAGCAGTTCATCATCCCATCCAAGAACAGACCCTCGCGAGGCTGTTCTCCCTTGTATTGTTCATCATCATCAGCCCAAGAGGCAATCCACCACACCACACACTGGAGTAGGGTATTACACCACAACGGTGGCCCGAACCAGTATAAACCCTGTGTCTCTTGTGTTGTTCTTTCCGTAGTTTAGATCCTAGCAAGGCGGAGGGGTGCAGGTAGGTAGGAGACGAAAGCTCCGCGCGCACCCCAGTGTTTGAACCTCAAGGGTCTGCTAGAACCCGAAATCTGACATTTGGCGCGCCAGGTAGGGGTGCGTCGGAGTCCACCTTCTACCGCTTCGCGCCCCGCCGCGTCGTCATCACCATGTCTGGCGACCAGGCGGGCAACCCAGATCCATGGGTGGCGTGGCCCGCCTGCGCAGAGCCGCTTGCCTCGGGCGACCCCGTGCCCCAGGCAGCAGCTCGCGGTCCGCAGGGTGCTGTGGGCCGCGGGCGACGCGGACAGGCTTCAACAGCTCTCACGCCGCGGCAGGCGCGGTCGGCAGCAAGGGCCTCCAATCACGCCGCGACCACGACGCCGTACACTCGCAGGGAGCAGGCAAACTCGAGGGCAACGCTCACAGTGGCCCGAGAGCTGCTGCAGTGCAAACTGCTGGAGGGCAGCCACGACGTGCTGCTGGAGCGAGTGGCAGAGCTCCTGGGCTTCGCCGCCTAGGGGGCTCACCCCTTCTCCACCCAGCTCCCATCTCAAGCCCAGGGCGACCTGCGCGGGGGCTCCGTGCGCGCCCGCGGGCTCCAAGGCTACTCCGACGCCAGCGAAGCTGTCAGCGCCGGACCGGCGGCGGCGCTGCCCCCGCCCCTGGTCCACGAAGAAGAAGGACTCAACGCGACCCGCGGCCCCAGTGGGCGGCCACGCTGCCACCCCACGGTGGGCACGTCAGGCAGGACCGCGTGGCATGCGGGGCATTACGGCGTGGCATTCGGGATGACGGCGCCGGAGGAATACGTGCCCCTCATGATGGACCAAGGACACCCTCACGAGAACGGACAAGGCTCGCTCCATAGCCCAAGCTGGGGGGACGAGGCACTAGAAGCTGAGCCTTTCCAGGAGCCCCGGGAGGGTCCCACTGGCCACGCTGGAGGCAACGATTATCGGGTACCGCTAATTCTTCAGGAGCAGGTATACGCTAACCATGGATCGCAGGAGGTGCAGGTCACCGCAGCGAGCAGCTGCCCCGCTCCCACAGTCTCCTACCCCTCGGGACACTACTAGAAAAACCTCTACTAATGGCGCACCTATTATGGCCATTAATGGCGCATCTGTGGTGCGCCACTAACAGCATGCCATTAGTATAGGCCACGGTGCGCCATTAGTATGCCTCCCAGGGGCCAGGTGCTTTGGATACTAATGGCGCACCACAACTAGATGCGCCATTAGTAACCGCGGCATACTAATGGCGCACTTTCCTGTGATGCGCCATTAGTGATGCGTCATTTAGAATC
>NC_057797.1:283820169-283831118 GCF_018294505.1 Triticum aestivum | reverse complement strand
TACGGCATACTAATGGCGCACTGCGGGCAGGTGCGCCATTAGTAATTTTTTTTATTTTTTTATTTATTTTGAATTTTGAAGGCGGGAAGATACTAATGGCGCACCGCGGGCAGGTGCGCCATTAGTAATTTTTTTTTATTTTTTTTATTTATTTTGAATTTTGAAGGCGGGAAGATACTAATGGCGCACCATGGTCAGGTGCGCCATTAGTAATTTTTTTTTATTTTTTTGACTTATTTTGAATTTTGAAGGCGGGAAGATACTAATGGCGCACCATGGGAAGGTGCGCCATTAGTAAGTTTGAATTTTTTTTGATTTTTTTGCCTCTCTAGATCTTAAAAGCCCCGTATCTTTTTTTCTGTTAGGTTTTTGAGGATTTTGAAAATGTTTAACGGGGTTCCCCCCGTTAAATTTGGATGTAACTTTTCGAGTAGATGATTTTTCATATAAAAAACTTTTTCATCCGAGTTAGTATGCAAAAGTTATGCCCATTTTTACAAATTCTCGCGAGATTTTGCAAATGAAGTCAAAATTCATATTTGCAAATTTTCCCAACAACTAGGCCACATATCACATGGGAAACTTATTTTCTTTTATTTTTTTGACATTTTTATCATTTTCTTTTATTTTTTTAAAACTGAAAAGGCGATCCACCGGGGGGGGGGGGTGCATTCGGTGGAAGTGGTGGCCAAGGTTACTAATGGCGCACCGTGGCATGGTGCGCCATTACTAGTTTAACTAGTAATGGCGCACCACACACACGGTGCGCCATTAGTATGTTTGGACAGGCGCACTAGTTCAAAAAAAATTTGGTACTAATGGCGCACCGTAGGCAGGGTGCGCCATTAGTAGTTTCAACACTAATGGCGCATCAGAAGGTGGTGCGCCATTAGTATATACTAATGGCGCACCACATGTCTGGTGCGCCATTAGTGCCATTTCCATCTATAGCCCTTTTCCTAGTAGTGGGAGGAGGGCGCAGGGGGCTGCAGGAGAGGGGCCGAGATCCGAAATCACCACCGCGGCGTTCGGAGCAAGGTGTTCTCAAGAGTTAGGCCCTCTGCTGGGGAGGTGCCTCAGGGCCTGCCCCTGGCGGAGGACCCGTGGTCGTCGGGGGAACCGCTGGCGACCGCTCTACCCCATCGGGTGGCGTCCTGGTTTCCGGTCGTTAGTGATGGCACTAGAGTGTGGCGCAAGGCGGGGCCCTCATCTGGTGATATGAAGCAAGGCCAGTACCTATGAAGAAGGCCTAGTGCCTGTGAAGCTCGCCGCCCCGTGACACTCTCACGTAATAATGAGTGGGGCTGTACACACCCCGGAGTCTCATGGGTGCCGGCCTCAGGCCCTGGGGCTCCCTCCCACGCCCAGTGGCAGCACTTAGCTCCACGCTGGTGAGAAGACGTCCAAGACTAGATTAGGTGCCGGACGCGGCCTTTTGTCTTCTTTCGTTGCTTTTCCCTTTGGTTGTTGTTTTCTCCCACTGGATTCAAGTTGGATTCGAATTTGAGATTTGCGTGTGTTCGGGGAAGGGGTGCTTAGTCTCGTTCGAGCAGTTTCTCGTGTTTTGGTTACCACTTTGCCTCAGCTGCCTCCCCTCGCGAGCCCCTCGCGAGCCGGGACGGGCCTAGCTTGCACGCAACCCAGACTGCCGCAGACGTGACCTCTCAGGAGGGTGTTTTACTGCAGATCCTACAAACCTAGTCAGGGAACACTCAAGACACCACAACCTCCCACAGGCTGCCTCAGGGCCAGCACAGGACAAAGGTAAACTAGCCGACCAGCGCATCGCTTGGGCCAACCACTTGGCGCGGGCCCATGGGCAATGTCACGTCTACTAATACGATGAGCACAAGTTTTACATAAGGGCTCCCCCTTCAAAATGCTCTCGCTGCAATCAGGCCGAAACCTAAGTTCTATTCATGCAGGGTAAGGAAGTAGGAGCGATGCACAATCAGTCGGATGAATCCCCCAATCGAAGTGGGGATCCACGTCCTGGAGATGGTTGAAGACGCGAGAAAAGGCACTCCCGAGCAGGGCGCGGCTCCTCTCCTCCACCAACCTGTCAGCCCTGACCGACCGCGCCTCCAGCTGCGTCACCACGTCAGTGAAGAACTAAAGATTGCCGGCATAGTTGACTGCATGCGGCTCGCCAATAGCCGCCTCGCAGATGTTGCCCAAGGCTGTGTTGGCTCTCTCCTGGAGCGTGGTGAGCATGGGGCCGTGCTCATGCTCCAGGATCCGCCGCTGATGTATCTCATCAGCATTCTGGCGCGCGACGGCCTCAGCCTCCTCCACCCGCTGGCGAAGAAGGAGCACCTTGGCCTGGGAGGTGGTTAACTCACCTTGCGCCACCTCAAGGGTGGCCTGGAAAGCGTCGGCCCGCCGTGTCGCCTCCTCCAGCTTGGCCCGCAAGGCAGCAGTCCTGCCTTCAGCTTCGGCCCGGATCAACCCCAGCTTCTCCTCGAACTCATGCTCGAGGTTCAGATGCGCCATCGCCACTCGACGTCCGACCTCCTCCAGGACGCGGGCTTCCTGTGCAGCAACATCATCCTCCGCCTACGTCACCAAGCGCTCCCTCGTCTCCAGGCGCTCGTACTCACGGGTACGTTCGGCGGCTTCCAGCGTCAGCGCCTCCTCACGCTTCCGAAGCTCTGCTGAGTCGCCGGAGGCCACCTTCATCGACGCAAGGGCTGCCTCGCGCAGCTCCACCTGCTCCTCCAATGAGTGGCACCAGGCCATGAGCTCCCGAGCTCGCTCCTCCGCCGCCATTCTCCGCCGGTCAGCCTCCCGAGCCTCCTCAGCGGCCCAAGATCGGGCCTCCCGAGAGGCCACCAGCGACGCCTTGGCCTCTGCGTCATCAAGATCACGCTGACGGCGCGCAAGGGCGATGGCGCCCTCCAGCTCGTGCCTCTCTGCAGCCAGGCGCAGCCCCTCGGCCTCAAGGCGCGCGTCTTCATCGACAAGCTCCTCTCCAAGCCGGCTTACCACGTCAGCCGCCCTCCGAAGGAATCCTCGGCGAAGGGCGCGACGCTCCCAAGCGCGCTCAAGCACGTCTTCCACACCACCATCTGCCCCGAGCAAGCGCTAGGGGCCGCGAGTCAGCGCTCCCCCTCTGGGTTGGGGGCTGGGGGCTGGCACCCTCGCGACGGCCGGGCACGTCGCGTCAGAAGCCCGGCCTGGGACCAGCCCGTCCCCAGGGGAAGAACGCAAGGAGCTCCTCAGCCAATCGCAGTCCACGACCAGGCGGGAAGCCCACGGCAGGCTGGTTATGCCACGAGAAGGCCCGCGAAGGATCGCGAGGCGCGCGGGGCCACAATACGCCTCGGGACGGCTCGCCTCGTCGATCGCCCTCACCACAAGGGCTCCACTGTTTGGAGCGCTTGAGGACGGTGGAGGGGGCGAGGCCAAGGGGGACGACTCCTCAGCCGTCTCCGCAAGTTCGGCTGGAAGGGGCCTGCGGAGCAATGGTCAGTAAAAGCAATAGAAGGATCAGGAGCTGGGAAAGGAGAAGGCTTACTCATCAGTGGCGAAGTACTTCATGCGCTTTAGCAGGCGACAAGGGTAATCATCGCCCAAGGCCTCCCTTCTCTTTCGGAGGGCCTCAAAGTCCACGTGGAAGCGGCCCAAGAGTTGGGCACAGGGATCAACTTGTGACGAAGACGGAGCATCAAGGCGATCTGTGTCAGGGGTGCCTGCCTGATGCGCACTGCCAATCGCCTCGCTAAGGGAAGCAGCCGGAGCCTCAGGGGCCTCGGTCGCAAGTACTGAGAGCAGCTTCTCGTCACCCTCAGCCTCTGCGGCACGGGCCCCGATAACTGCTTCCTCATGAGCCTCGCCCAGCGCTGTCACCCCGCCGGGAGCCACCTCGGCCTCTGGCGCCTCGTGCCTCCCTGCTCCGCCACTTGAGGAAGAGTCGCCTTGGCCGACTGGAAGGCCAGTTACCACCACTGGGTTCTCGCGAGGCCCCTAAAGGCCGGCGGGGCGCGGCCCCCACTCATCGAAGATAGGCATCTGCCTCATGAAATCGCCCCCGCTCTGGCAGAGGTACAGCAAGGCCCCTCCCCGCTGGATACTGCCAGGGTTGGGGTCCCCCGTTAGGGTCAAGAGCGCCGTCCTCAGCACTTCAGGCGTCAGGTCCTCTTCTTGGAGCCTCATACCATCATCGCGCCCGCTGAAGGCCCACATCCGGCGGGAGTGACGCTGGAGAGGAGCGACGCGGCGTAGCAGGAACTCCTTCACCACCTTGGGCGCTGTCGCGCCAAGCGACCTCAAGAACGCGAAGTGGTGCCAGACGAAGACGAGCCGGGGGCTCTCAAGCGTCTCCTGGCCCCAGTCCAAATTGGGGACAGCAGGTGAAGTTGGCTCCGACAGCAGGGGGCTAGGCACTCCAACATCCACATACAACCACCGCTCGCGGAACCCAGCCGCGGGCGGAGGGAGCTTGAAGTCAATCCCAGAGGCCGCCGTCTCAGGCGCTGCAACGAAGCTCACACACGCCCAACATTGGGTAGGGTCAACAAGGCGCAGCGAGAAGAAGTGGCGCAGCAAGGCAACCGAAGGAAGGATGCCCATCATAGCCTCGCAAACAAAGGCGAAGACCGAAAGGAGAGTGATGGATTCAGGACCCAGATGCATCATGTGGATCTAATAATGGGAAAGCACGGCATTGAAGAAATCAGAAAAAGGAGGAACCAGACCCGCCCACAAGGCGTCGACAAAATACTGGACCTCGGTGGCTATCCTATCGATGGAGAAGTGGGACACGGGCCAGGCCGTCGTCCTCCTGCATTCATTGAAGATGGTGGCCAGGGCCTAGCTGACCTTGCCCAAGCCCTCGGCGGGGGCCGCCAACGGCGACGGGCAAGGCGGAGACACATATTTCTTACCTCTTCCCTTCTTCATCGGAGCCATGGCGATGGGAAGGGGGGAGGAAGGTTCAAGATTGAGTTGAGAACAGAAACCAGAGTTCGAGCGGAGGAAGGACAGAGGGCGCTCGAGCAACCAAAAAGGGGAACGGCTATGTACAACTACGGGTCCGCCTAGCATGGCGCAAAATAAGGAGGGCGTGGGGGAATAGTGCCGCCCACGTCCAATCAACCGCCACGCGGCGCCCAAGGCCACAGACTGTTAGGGCCCGCGGCGCTTCGCCCTTGCCCTTCCGCCAACCTGCACAGCCAAGTACGGGCGCGCCTTGGGCCCGGGGGCTACTGTCGGCATTCTGGGAACGGGGGTCCCCAGACTTGCCTGCCTGTGGCCTGTGGTGTGGCTCAGAAGGGGGCCCAGCACGGCCCATCTTCACCAACACAAACCCAAGACCCTCGCGAGGGGCCAAGCCTCGCGGGGCGGACGACACGGAGCTTCCTCAGGCACGACCTCGTCAGGATGGCTCACGAGGAGGTGGAGAGACCAGGCGGGGTACCTCACGAGGTGCCCGTGACGCAAGCCATGACGACCGAGGGCGCCAGGCGGGTGCCAGCCCGCGCAGTGTCCTCCTTTCCTCTTTGGTGCAAGGGGGGCAAGCGCAGCCGCGGAGTACCGAGGCATCAGGCAAAGGTTGCCATTTCGGTGCAACAAGACCAAGACCAGGAGGACTACGAGACAGAGGTCACCGTGGAGCCCAAGACGGCGTCATCACCAGAGCTTTGCGCAGGCGAAGACTACTTTTGTCCGGATAGCTAGTACTAGTTGTCCCTTTTCAAATTAGCCCGCCATTGTTGGCTCCCTTCCCGCTCGATATTTGGGAAGAGGACCAGGGCCTCTATAAATAGGACCAGCCACCCACATCGGAAGGGGGACGAGCACACGAACAAAAGGAGAGAGGACCCGAGGGCAAAAAGGCGAGAGAAAGAGAGAGAGAGAGAGAGAGAGAGAGAGAGAGAGAGAGAGAGAGAAGGGCGACTGAGCTCCTCCCAGCAGTTCATCGTCCCAGCCAAGAACAGACCCTCGCGAGGCTGTTCTCCCTTGTATTGTTCATCATCATCATCCCAAGAGGCAATCCACCACACCACACACTGGAGTAGGGTATTACACCACAACGGTGGCCCGAACCAGTATAAACCCTGTGTCTCTTATGTTGTTCTTTCCTTAGTTTAGATCCTAGCAAGGCGGAGGGGTGTAGATAGGTAGGAGACGAAAGCTCCGCGCGCACCCCAGTGTTCGAACCTCAAGGGTCTGTCGGAACCCGAAATCCAACAGCGTTGTACGACAGGCGAATGTGAGCGACGTCAAAGTCGATGAGCTTGGTGCGGTAGTTGTTGCACACTCCGAAGGTGACAGGGAGGCGGACCTGCCCAATCGGGAACGTGGAGCCGTCGGTGACTCCGGAGAAAGGCTTGGTTGGCTGAAGCTGGTTGTAGGGCACTTGGAGATTGTTGAATGTTTCCACGGACAGGACGTTGAGCCCTGCCCCGCCATTGATGAGGGTCCTGGTGACAAGCACGTTGCTGATGATTGGGGAACAAAGCATCGGGAGGACTTCGGCCGTAGCCGCACAATTAAGCTGATCTGCTGAGCTGAACGTGATGGCGCACGCTGACCACCTGAAAGGGCACGTGGCTTCGAGCTTGGGGAGGACTGCATTCACTTTGCGGGTGAACTGCTTGAAGATGCGCTGAGAGGCTGGGGCTTGAGCCCCGCCCAGGATGCAGGCGATCGCGCGCGGCTCCTGGAAGCCCCCAGCCCCCTCGTCCTGATGAAGGTCCTCGTTTCTCCTTGGTTGCGGCGGCAGCGGAGGGAGGCCTGCGTTGCCTTGCGGGCGATCCTCGCGAGGCTGATCCCTCCAGTCTCCCTCGCGAGGCAGGTCTTGCCAGCGATCCTCGCGAGGTCGATCGCGCCACCCTTGGCGCGGGCAGCGGTCTTCCCAGCGTCCTGCGTTTCTTCCTCCTCCTCGACCGTAGCCCCGGTCACCGCGGTCGGGCCGACGGCCGATCCTTCCTTCTCGCACGGCTCAGAGCTCTTGACATTCGTTGGTGTTGTGGGTGTGGAGGTCGTGCTACACAC
Source organism: Triticum aestivum (assembly GCF_018294505.1). Taxonomy (NCBI): domain Eukaryota; kingdom Viridiplantae; phylum Streptophyta; class Magnoliopsida; order Poales; family Poaceae; genus Triticum; species Triticum aestivum. The sequence continues at coordinate 283,824,119 of NC_057797.1, read as the reverse complement.
AGTACCGACTGCCCTTGGAAGATTCGGGCTGATCTCTGCCCCGCTTGGTGTCTGGTTCTGCCGCGAGCACGGCAGCCCCCTTGCGCTTCACATCCTTGGCCTTGGGCTTCTTATCTTCTGGGTCTGCGGCAAGCAGCTCGAGGAGGGAGAGACGCCCTTCCTCAGCCCTGGCGCACTTGGTCGCCAAGTTGAACAGCTCCAAGGAAGTGCACAGGTCTTCATGCATCGCCAGCTCCTCCTTCATCTTGACGTCGCGCACGCCGTTGGAGAAGGCTGAGATGATGGCCTCCTCGGTCACCTTGGGAATCTTGAGGTGTGCGTTGTTGAAGCACTGGATGTACTTCTGTAGGGTCTCTTCGGGTTGTTTCTTGATGCGGCGCATGTCGCTCATGGTGGGTGGCCGGTCGCGAGTACCTTGGAAGTTGGCGATGAAGCGGGTGCGCATCTCGTCCCAGGAGGAGATCGTGCCTGGAGCTAGGTTCAGGAGACAGGTGCAGGCCCCGTCCTTGACCGCCATGGGAAACCAGCTCACCATGACCTTCTCGTCTCCGTTGGCAGCTTCGATTCCCAGCTCATAGAGCTGGAGGAACTCCGCAGGGTCGGTCGTGCCGTCGTAACGTCGTAACTTGCCGGGCCACGCGACGCTGCACACCTCGGTGGTGAAGGCACGGCAGCCTGCTGTGGCCACAGGAGGCCTTGGGTGACGGAGAGCTTGGTCTTGCAGGTCCCCACGCGCTGCAGCTAGGAGCAGCGCGGGGTCTTGACGTGCGGGAGCAGGAGCATGGTCAGGACGTGCTGGAGCAGGGAGCGCCCCGCAGCTTCTTGCGGGCGAGGGATTTCTTGGCAGCTCTTCTCTTGCCGCGCCGGCACCTGATGGAGCGGGTTCCACCCAGGGGCCACGCGCCTTGGAGCCTGGGCGCCTTCTTGAGGAGGAGGTGGCTGGGGTGCCCCCGGAGCTTCGTCGCCCGCACAGGGCGGGGTGCGGTGCAGCGGAACGGACGGCGCAGGAGAGCCCCCTGTGGCGCGGACGAGCTCAGCGATGCGGTCGAGCCATTCTTCGTAGACGTCATCAACGGGACGGTAGCGCAGGAGCTCGTTTGCCGCGATGAGCGCAGCTCGAGCCTCCATGGGTGCACGGAGCACGCGGGACAAAGAACCAGCCGGGGTGAGCGAGGGAGTAGCGGTGCACCCGTCTTGCCGCACGGACGGATGCTGAGATGACGCTTGCTGCTCGTTTCCCGCCAGGCCAGTGGCGGCGTTGACGGCAGGTGACGGGGAACGGTGAGGACGCCCGCCGACTGGAGCCGTCTGGGCGACACGGGAGGCGAGAGCGGCTCGGCGCTCAGTGCGGGCCCGACGAGCGTCAGACATGGACGTGATGGTCGGAGGAGTATGGGGCGGTGGAAGATGAATTCCGGCGCACCCCTGCCTGGTTCGGGTTCCGACAGACCCTTGAGGTTCGAACACTGGGGTGCGCATGGAGATTTCGCCTTCTACCTACCTGCACCCCACCGCCTCGCCAAGATCTAAGCTATGGAAAGAACAACACAAGAGACACAGGGTTTATACTGGTTCGGGCCACCATTGTGGTGTAATACCCTACTCCAGTGTGGTTTGGTGGATTGCCTCTTCGGCTGATGATGATGAGGAATACAAGGAAGAACAGCCTCGCGAGGGTCTGTTCTTGACTGGGGCGATGAACTGCTAGGAGGAGTTCAGTCACCCTTCTCTCTCGCTCTCTCTTGCTGATCTGATATTCTCCTCTTTGATCTGGTCTCTCTCTCTATCTTGATGATCTCTTCTTATCCCCTTGGTCTCCCTTCATACCCTGGGGGTGGCTAGTCCTATTTATAGGCAAAGGCCCTGGGCCTCTTCCCAAATATTGAGCGGGAAGGGCGCCAACAATTGGCCATTTTGAAGGGGAACATCTGGTACACTTATCCTGACTAAAGTTGGTCCTCGCCTGCCAAAGGCTCTGGTGGTGATGCTGGCTTGGGCTCCACAATGACTTCCTCCCTGCCGTTGGGCTGGTCTTGGTCTCTTTGCACCGAAACGGGTGCCTTTGCTTGATTCTCTCGCCTGTGCTTGCTCCCTTTGCACCAAAGAGGAAAGGAGGACACTGCGCAGGCTGGCGCCCGCCTGGCACCCTTGGTCGTCATGGCTTGCGTCACGGGCACCTCGTGAGGTACCCCGCCTTGATTTCTCCGCTTCCTCCCGAGCTAGCCTGATAAGGCCGTTCCTGAGGAAGCTCTGTGTCGTCCGCCCCGCGAGGCTTGGCCCCTCGCGAGGCTCTTGGGTCTGTGTTGATGAAGATGGGCCGCGCTAGGCCCCCCTTTGAGCCACGCCGCAGGCCGCAGGCAGGCAAATCTAGGGACCGTTTCAGAAAGGAAAGATTGAACCAGGCCTCAACATGGAAAAGCAAGAGTGCCGCTGGAAAGATAAGTTGATTTCGGTCAAAATCGATATAAAGATCACCGGAATCGGATGCTCGGTTTGCAAATGGCAAGCAAAACAATAATGGCACAAATCTGTGATTAACAGCACGAGGTCATCTAAATGCATCAAGAACAACAAGGTACTACACTCTAACATAACAACAAAGCACACGGCAGTGATCCACTCAAGATGCTTGACAAAAGATCAACACTGAGCTATGGCTAAATCACACAATAGCAGGTTCAAACAAGCATGGCAAAAGTGCAAAAGATATCAGGTTACAGACTTAGTGAAAATAACAACATGTCAGGAATTTAATATCAGGAAGCAATGTTTAGAGCAAGATCACAACATGCTAAAGGAACATATCATGGCAAAGCAAGGCATGGCATGAATCTACTCAAAGCATACAACAAAAGTCCCTTACTGACCATAAGCCAAAAGGGATCAGAAAATACAATGGCAACCATGTGAACATAACAAGTTTCGTTAATAGATTCAGACTTAGCAGAAAACTGGAACATGGCAAAAATAGATTAATGTAGTCATGTTTACGAGCTCGATGCACTCACCATAAGGCATTGCATGACAAACTAAGCATACACCCAGCAAGTAGACATGACATAGAACCTAAACATGGCAACAACAACCTCATAGCGTGCATGGATCAACTAACAACCTCGGCAAAATTGCTTAACATGTAAACAATCTGCCAGGAACATTTTATAGAAAAAATAGAGCAAGATTGAGTCATGCTAGGGTGCTCCATAATTGCAAACAAAGACATGGATGGAAAGATCATAACAATATCTCCAAAACATCCTTACTGAACATGCTCAAAAGGGGCATGGATCACTCTGTAGCAACCAGAATACATGGCATAAAAATATTATCAGGGGAAAGACTTAGAAGATATCTAAGTCCCTGAAATCAGCAACATCACGAGAGCTACTTTGCATGCTTGTGATAGTCACAACAGAGATCACAAAAATACATGGCATACACCCCTGTAAAGATGGCATGGCATACTTCAAAACACATGTAGGGCTCAAGATCATAGGAGGCACACATTAAACATGGCAAAAATGACAAATGTCCAAATTCTGTTAAGAATCTGAACCTAACATTACCTAGCACTCTTGCAATAGCATTTAGGGCATCAAGATGAACTCAAATGAGCATGGTGCAATGGAATGAAATGAAGTACACATCGAGACGAACAATCTGATATGCTACACGCCCAAAACGGAGCCACGGGTGCAAAGTTATGATGCGATGAAAGATGATAAAAGTTATTGGGACTTCGGGCAAAAATTAGGTCAACCTCCCAGATCTGGATCTAGGGTTCGTGCATGCGGATCGAAGTTTGCCGGGGAGTCACCGGAGAAGACGCCGGCGTCGAGGAGGAGGCCGGCCGGAGCTTGGGGGACGCCGGAGAAGCGAGATCCGGCCCGGGAGCTCGCCGGGGCGGCGATGGACGGCGGGGAGGTGCGCGCGGGCGCAGGACGGTGCGG
>NC_057797.1:283730446-283819848 GCF_018294505.1 Triticum aestivum | reverse complement strand
GGGCAGCGCGGGCGGTGAGGAGGCGGCGGCCGACATGGGCGGCGGGGCGCGCTCGCGGGCTCGGGTAGGGCCTGCCCTGGGCCCGGATGGGCCGGCGATGTGGGGCGGCACGGAGGCAAATGGGGAGGTGCCACATGGCGGCGGTGGCGCGGGTCAGACACTTCCGACCGGCTGATTTTTGTTCGGCGGCGCGAGTAGGGAGAGAGGTTAGGGTTTCACCCAAAATTTCGGAGGGGGTCTATGTTAATAGGTAGAGGGAGCTAGGAGGCTCCAAATTGAGCACGGTTTGCGGCCACGCGATCATGATTGAACGACTGAGATGATGGAGGGGGTTTTGGTCGGTTTTGGGCTACTTTGGAGAGGTGTTGGGCTGCAACACACACGAGGCCTTTTCGGTTCCTTGATTAACCGTTGGAGTATCAAACGAAGTCCAAATGGCACGAAACTTGACAGGCGGTCTACAGTAGTAAACCAAGGCCGCTTGGCAAGTCTCGGTCCAATCCGAGAACGTTTAACATCCGCACACGAAAAAAGGCAAAAAGGGACACCGGAGGACATAGGAGCGCCAGAATGCAAAACGGACAACGGGGAAAATGCTCGGATGCATGAGACGAACACATATGCAAATGCGATGCACATGATGACATGATATGATATGCATGACAAAGACAAAAGCCACATGGAGACAAAAACCCAACAACGAGGAATCTCATAACTTAGTGCCGGAAAAGGCAAGAGTTGGAATACAAATATGGCAGGTTACATATGGGGCGTTACACCCGACCTCAGGAGCGCGTCTACTCCTGGCGCTCGAGCCCTAGGAGGGATGCTGGACCAAAGAATTCAAGGAATGTCTGATGCATGGGGCGTTGCCAGAGAAGGAGGAGGACGCGGAGCGCGTGGTCCGTCAGGCAACGACATACTGCATCCAGGACGGTGAGTTATACAGAAAGCGATCAAATGAAGTTACACTGCCTTGTATCTCCAGGGAACAGGGGAAAGAGCTGATAGCTGACATACACGGCGGAGACTGTGGGCACCACTCGTCGCCGCGAACCCTCGTCGGCAAGGCATTCTAAAGTGGATTCTACTGGCCTATGGTGCTCAACTACGTGGCTGAGCTGGTGAGGTCCTGCAAGGCCTGCTAATTCCATGCCAAGCAAATCCATCAGCCAGCTCAGGGCCTCCAGACCATCCCACTCTCATGGCCGTTCGCGGTCTGGGGGCTGGATATTCTGGGCCTGTTCCCTCGGGCGCCTGGGGGCTATCGATACCTCTACGTCGCCATCGACAAGTTCACTAAGCGGCCGGAGGTTGAAGCCGTCCGCGCCATCCCAGCTAGCTCTATAGTCAAGTTCATCAAGGGCCTCGTGAGCCATTTTGGGGTCCCCAATCGCATCATCACCGATAACGGCTCGCAGTTCACTAGTAATCTCTTCAAGTCATATTGTGCTAACCTTGGAACGCAGATCTGCTACGCCTCAGTAGCACACCCCAGGAGTAATGGTCAGGCCGAACGCGCCAACGCGGAGGTCCTGAAGGGCCTCAAGACTAGGACCTTCAAGAAGAAGCTCGAGGCATGTGGCAGGGGCTATCACGACGAGCTCCAGTCTGTGTTGTGGCTGATAAGCACCACCTCCACCAAGCCAACGGGCGAAACCCCATTCTTCCTCGTCTTTGGAGCAGAAGCAGTCCTCCCTCGTGAGGTCGAGTATCGATCCACACAGGTCCTGGCGTTTGATGAGACGTAGTAGGACGCCATGCGGTGGATGGACCTCGTGCTGGGGGAGGAACGACGCCGTGAAGCTGCACTACGGGCGGCAAGATACTAGCGGGCGCTGCGGTGGTACCACTGTCGGATCGTCCGCTCCAGGACTCTTTAGGTGGGTGACCTCGTCCTGAGGTGGGTGCTCTCCAGGGAGGGGCTGCATAAGCTCTCGCCCATGTTGGAGGGCCCGTTCAAGGTCATCCACGTCTCCAGGCCTGGCGCCGCACGCCTGGAGACATAGGATGGGGTACCCGTACAGAATGCCTGGAACATCCAACACCTTCGGATGTTCTACCCATGAAGAAAGGCCCAGTGCCTATAAAGAAGCCCCGGTGCCTGTGAAGAAAGGCCCGGTGCCCATGAAGAAGTCCCGGTGCCTGTGAAGAAAGGCCCAGTGCCTGTGAAGCAAGGCCTGGTGCATGTGAAGAAAGGCCTAGTGCCTGTGAAGCAAGGCCCGGTGCCTGTGAAGAAAGGCCTAGTGCCTGTGAAGCAATGCCCGGTGCCAATGAAGAAAGGCCCAGTGCCTATGAAGAAAGCCCCCGTGCCTGTGAAGAATCGCCGCCCGTTACACTCTCACATAATAATGAGTGGGGTTGTACATGCCCCGGAGCCTCAGGAGAGCCGCCATTGGGCCTCGGAGGCTTCCTCCCACGCCGAGTGGCATCACTTAGCTCCGCGCTGGTGAGAAGACATCGAAGACGAGACTAGGTGCCGGACGCGTCTTTTCATTTGCTTTCTGAAGTTGGCTCGCCCATCTTTTAATTGGAATCTGCTTTCTGGTATCTCTTGTTGGTCCTGTTTTATCGCTTACTGCCTTTGTTTCTGCCTTCACCTCTTTGGTCGACCTGAACTCTCCCTCGCATCCCTCGTGATGGGGCTGAACAGGTACCTTCGTGAGCTTCCTCTTCCTTCCTTTTCGTGAGGCACCCTCGTTTGAGCCCACAAGCTGGCGCACCTCTCCTGGTCCGTGCCCCATGGGCATCGCGATGCAAAGCACTGAGTCAAGGCCAGCGGTGCCTATAACCAAACCCCGGGTGAGCGATAAACCTCTTACGAATTTTTTGCAGTTCCTAACCGCATATCAGGTCAAGGAGGCCTTGACAAGCACTAGGAAGCGAGCGCCTTGTGAGGAGGAGGTCACTCAGAACAAGTCGAGCTAAGTTATCCCTACATAAAACGATAATGTTACGACACGACACATGAACGACAAATATAACATAACGATTGATATCATAGTTCGATACACGCCCCTCCGGCGCCCACTCTGGTTTCTTTCCGATGCAGGAAGGAAAAGAAGAACAAAATAGAAGCGGCGCCTACAGCAGTTCACGTGCGCAGGCCCCAGCGCCCTCCTGAGCTCAGCCAGACCCCTCCTCGCGCTTCACAGAGGCGCGGCGACGAGACGACCCGCCACCATCTTTGAAGTGGGCACGGTGGCGTGGCAGCTGGTCGTAGCCGCCGCTGCTGGAGCTGTCGCTGGGGGAAGAGCTACCATAGTCGGACGAGACGCGGTCGGCACCAAGGGCTGGCTCACTTTCATCCTCGTCGCGGCCGTCCCCAAGCCCAAGCACCTCCTCACCATCATTCACCTCGGGGCAGCACCCGACGCGGCGACCATCTTCCCCAAACACCCTCACATAGAGGGTCATCTCGCTGTCGTACTTGAAGTGAACAGTGCACCGCCTTCCCAGGCCATGCGAGCAGCCGAACGTCCGCCAACCGCGGGCCAGAGCTACATTGCCCATGGTGGAGACCGCGACTGCAACCCAGGAAGCCCTGCTGCAGCAGCCGTCTGCGTGTAGCCAAAGCCCTCCAGGACCTGAGGTCGGCAACTCGTCGATGAAGAAGTGCGGGAGCTGAAGCCATTTGCCGACCGGGTTCTCCGACCAGACGACAAACTCTGGTAACGGCTCCGCCAAGTGGAAGCGAGGCCGGGGAGGCTGCGCGACCACGGCGCTTCCCCCTGCATCAACATTACCACCGCAACTGGAGCGGCCCCTGCCCCGTGAAGCGGCACCACCGCAACCCCGTGAAGCCGCGTCGGGGGTCGCGTGCTTGCGGGGACGGCTGCGTCCACGCTTGGGCACCGGGAGCCGGGCCCCTCGCGAGGGGCCTTTCCCTTCTCCACGGCGGTGAACCTCCTCGACGGCGCCATTGGTGGCAGGAGAGGAGCAAGGAAGAAGGAGAAGCGGAAGAGGAAGAGGAAGGATGGGCAACGGGGGCTCCGCCCCCCTCCCATTTATACCAGGAGAAGGCTGATAACCCACAAGTATAGGGGATTGCAATAGTTCTCGAGGGTAGAGTATTCAACCCAAATTAATTGATTCGACACAAGGGGAGCCAAAGAATATTCTCAAGTATTAGTAGCTGAGTTGTCAATTCAACCACACCTAGAAACTTAATATATGCAGCAAAGTGTTTAGTAGCAAAGTAATATGATAGTAGTGGTAATGGTGGTAAAAGGTAACGGTAAAAAAAGTAATATTTTTGGTGTTTTGTAGTGATGATAACAATAGCAACAGAAAAGTAAGTAAGCGAAGAACAATACATGGAAAGCTCGTAGGCAATGGATCGGTGATAGAGAATTATGCCGAATGTGGTTCATCATGTAACAGTCATAACCTAGGGTGACACGGAACTAGCTCCAATTCATCAATGTAATGTAGGCATGTATTCCGAATATAGTCATACGTGCTTATGGAAAAGAACTTGCATGACATCTTTTGTCCTACCCTCCCGTGGCAGCGGGGTCCTATTGGAAACTAAGGGATATTAAGGCCTCCTTTTAATAGAGTACCAGACCAAAGCATTTACACATAGTGAATACATGAACTCCTCAAACTACGGTCATCATCGGGAGTGGTCCCGATTATTGTCACTTCGGGGTTGCCGGATCATAACACATAGTAGGTGACTATAGACTTGCAAGATAGGATCAAGAACTCACATATATTCATGACAACATAATAGGTTCAGATCTGAAATCATGGCACTCGGGCCCTAGTGACAAGCATTAAGGATAGCAAAGTCATAGCAACATCAATCTCAGAACATAGTGGATACTAGGGATCAAACCCTAACAAAACTAACTCGATTACATGATAAATCTCATCCAACCCATCACCGTCCAGAAAGCCTATGATGGAATTACTGATGCACGGCGGTGAGCATCATGAAATTGGTGATGGAGGAAGGTTGATGATGATGATGATGGCGACAGATTCCCCTCTCCGGAGCCCCGAACGGACTCCAGATCAACCCTCCCGAGAGAGTTTAGGGCTTGGCAGCAGCTCTATATCGTAAAACACGATGAATCGTTCTTCTTTATTTTTTCTCCCCGAACACGAATATATGGAGTCAAGGTTGAGGTCGGTGGAGCTCTAGGGGCCCATGAGGCAGGGGGCGCGCCCAGGGGGTGCAGGCGCGCTCCCCACTGTCGTGGCTAGGGTGTGGGCCCCTGGCCTTGATTCTTTGCCAGTATTTTTTATTATTTCCAATAATAATCTCCGTGGAGTTTCAGGTCATTCTGAAAACTTTTGTTTCTGCACACAAATAACACCATGGCAATTCTGCTGAAAACAGCGTCAGCCCGGGTTAGTTCCATTCAAATCCTGCAAGTTTGAGTCCAAAACAAGGGCAAAAGTGTTTGGAAAAGTAGATACGACGGAGACGTATCAAAGGCCAACCAGCAACCCCACGATCACAGGTAATGATGGTTTTCCTTGCATGTCGCAGGGACTTGTCACGTCGTGCAGTTGCCGAGGCAGCGTGGGGAAGCGGAGACGCCCGCGTCCAATCAACCACCACGCATCGACCGAGGCCGCAGGCTATTATGGCCTGCGGCGCTCTGAACTTGACCCTTGGCTTCGCCTCGAAGCCAAGCATGAGTGTGCTTTGGGCCCGGCGGCTACTGTCGGTGTTCTGGGAACGGGGGTCCCCAGACTTGCCTGTCTGTAGCCCACGGCGTGGCTTTGCTAGCAGGCATGTACGACCCATCTTCATCAACAAGGAATCAAGACCCTCGCGAGGGGCCAAGCCTCGCGAGGCGGATGACACAAGACCTCCTCAGGAGCGGCCTCGCCATGCTGACTCGTGAGGGGCGGAGAGTTCAAGGCCGGGCAAACCTCGTGAGGTTCTCATGATGTAAGCCATGACGATTGAGACCAGGCGGGCATCAGCGCATGCAGCGTCCTTGTTTCCTCTTTGGTGCTAAGGGGGCAAGCGCATGCGCAGAGTACCGAGGCATCAAGCAAAGATTTCCATATTGGTGCAACGAGACCAAGACCAGACGGACAGCAAGACGGAGGTCACTGTGGAGCCCAAGACGGTGTCACCACCAGAGCCTTTGGCAGGCAAAGACTGCTTTTGTCAGGATAGCTTGTACTAGCTGTCCCCTTTCAAATTGGCCGTTGTTGGCTCCCTTCCCGCTCAATATTTGGGGAGAGGACCATGGGCTTTGTAAATAGGAGTAGCCACCACAATAGTAGAGGAGGGAAGATCCACCACATCCTTGGCAGCACACCCACCAAGCACAATAACACCTCAACCTTAGGAGGTTGTTCTTCCCCTTGTACTATTCGTCCTCAGCCCAAGAGGCAATCCACCACCACCACACTAGAGTAGGGTATTACACCACAACGGTGGCCCAAACCAGTATAAATCTTGTGTCCTTTGTGTTACGAGTTCGTCGAGTGAGTTTGTGAGATCTAGGCTAAGTTAGGACGCGTATCGATAGGGGGGAGATCTTCGCGCGCACCCCAGTGTTCGAACCTTAAGGGTTTTGCCAGAACCCGTGATCTGACAGTCTCCTTCTTCACCTATACCTTCGAGGAGCTCAGTCGTCTCTACGTGATGGTGGGGGCGGAGCTGGATAAGGAGGGGTTGCGGGCTGCCGTCGCCATTTCCGGGCGAATCCTCTCAGGGCTTCGTCACCAGAATCCATTCGAGCGATTGGAAGCTGTCTTTGATGAGTTGTATCCCATCCACCGGGAGCATGTGCTATGCGCGGTGGCACCCTGCATCACCAATGCCGTGCGTCTTGAGAAGTAGAGGGACTTCGGTGGTGTTTAGGTGTCCTCTGCATGGGCATGTCCTTATCTCGGTGCAACATGACCATTGGATCAAACTCAGAGATGCAGATCAAGCACTGTATCACAAAGAGTGTGGGTGTGTTTGGTTGCATTCTCATCTCAATATAGTTGTTCCCTCTTCGTGCATGCTCATCTGAGCTCCTCTCTTAATGCATGCTCCTATTTTATTTGTGTTAACCTACTAGTGTGGACTCATGCACCCTTCATGCACTCTGCTGAACACACAAAAATGGGTCGAGAAGGGAACTTTTGCTCCCATCTCATGCACCCTTCATACACCCTGCCTAACACTGTTCATGCTTCATATGGTTCATTTTCCATGGAGTATTGTAGCACCATACTCTCCATGAGCTATAGACGTAGTTCTGTTAATATTGATCTCACTATTCATTCTATGACAGACAGTCAAAAAGGGGTATGTTACATTACTGTTCATATAGTTGACATGCGCACACCATCATTTTTTATCGTCATATCTTACTACAATAGCAACAAGATTATGTTGTACTGACATATGAACTACTGCACATGCCTAGTAGTAGGAGTACTGTGTAAGTTCAAGTGGCTGCACTGTTTCGCACTCCTCCATCGTAAGAGTGGAAACACTTGATGTAATCTTTTTTTTCTTTAGAAACAGTGGACACGCTCTACCGTGCGGATCCTCCTCAACGATCTTTGGGAACCATGCTACTCACTTTCGCCAACGTGTGGGACAACCGGCATCGGGGTCCACTTGCCATGCACTAAATTACTCCGTACTAGAGTGCACAACTGCATGCTAGACTACCCCGATCGAAGCTCCGCAATAATGCCCAATGAGCCATCAAATCACAAAACCCCATGTTTCCAGCAGTAAGTTAGACACAGGAAGCAACCATCATTTCACTCTTCTCCTCAGCTTCCTCTCTTGAAGAAAACCCCAAATCGGTTCGCCGTCATCTTGTTCCTCGTATCTTCGAGAAAACCCTGGCGCGCTTCTGCCATTGTTCTTCTCTCACAAAGAACGAAAGGTGAGCGCATCAATGGTGTTTATTCTGGTTAAGGCCCAGTCTTGCAACCCCGAGACTGATCCTATAACTGCATCTCTGTTCTTCTTTTGGGTTTGTGATTATGGTTTCTTTTATTTTATTTTTATTTGACAGTTTCTTGATGGACCCTCGAGCACCAACCAAAGTGATGTCTATGGCTCTAGCTAAAACAGTCGAGGCTCACAGTACGAAGAAGCGCAAGTACCCCGCCATGACTACCGCAGACAAGCTCAAGGCCATCACCCTGACCAAGCCCCCTCTCCAGGATCCCTCATTAAGAAAGTCTAGGTAATATCTCTTCTTGACGATCTTTTTGGTGACCTTGATCATGTCTTTTCATCTAACACATAGTACTAGTACTAGTAGTACAACTTTCTGGGTGATCTTGCATGTGGTTTTTGCGTGCCAAATGACGGTTCTAAATTGCTCTTTCGACCAAAACATGCGAGAGGTTGCCATACATATTATTATTGCACATAACTCTGATTTCTCATAGATTACTTTCAAATACTTGATGAACATCAATGCTAGCTATAGGAAATGCAAGATTTTAACTCTCATGCCTTTGAATAGAGTATATTAGCCTCAGTAACTTGTGTTATGTATATTGCGAGTAATCCCTCTGCTCTCATGCCTTCGAATAGATGCTCTAGTGTCTTTGTTCACTCATTTCTATGCATATATGTAGTCTTCTATGGAGTAAAATGTCGAAAATCATCTTATATTTCTCAACGAAGGTAGTAATAAAATATTTGGTTTCTGTTTGAATTAGAACCAGGTCCTTGGTGGAGATGAAGTTCTCAAAGTCATGTTGTGTGAACTGGAAGACCTGAGGATGAGTTCTACTACTAAACTATCCAGCTGATGCGTCCTTTTCACCATGTGTCATGAACTAGTGTTTTCCTGGAGCATTGTTGTCAGGCGTGTTCTCGAGGGTGTACTTCACCACAACAATTTCCTAGTTGTGCCTTCGATTATGAAGGGTTTGGTTCTTTTAAAGCTTCCCAACAAATCTGATGCGGATTGTCTTCATCGTCATTTTTATGAGTGGAAAGACTGCTTTGCTAAGTTCTCCAAGGTTGACGAGATGGCGATGGCGCTGGTAGACATCTCTCACGAAGTCCATGGCCTATTCAGTTATGTGGGGTACATCATGTATGTCGGTGGCAAGAAATAGACTGCAGAGTTTAATTAGTGCAACTTTGCTTCTCTATAGTAAGTACTATTGTTCAGTACTTGATTTGTGTGTGTGAACCCTGTATTGTTTAGTACTACCCCTTTTGTTGTCTAGTGAGTCCTGAGAATAATATATGTTAATGGCTGTCCACTCAATTTAGTCTGTATATTTTGAAGTATCTAGATCATCTTTTTTGTGAGGACGGTTTCTCAATTATGGTTACACTCCAATATCAGTATGCATTGCAGGGTTTATTGCACCCACCAGGATTTCCAGTCCCATGGATATTCGGTCCATACGATTTGTCATGACCTTTGGACTGTCTTGCTTGTGGGAGTAAGCGGGGCCCCTGCATGCTACCCGTAATTGGACGATCACACAATTGGAATCTGACAATTTGCCATCTGTCCCCTCTTCGCCATCTACCAGCTGACAGCAAAGAGGCTATTTGCCATCTGCTTTGGAAAAGCAGACGACAAAGAAACAGCTGGTGGCAAAGACTCTCTTTGCCATCGTCTAGCTGACGGCAACGGGATCAAAGGTAGTCGGCAAACATCCTGGTGGGCCCCATGGTGCATAATGTGGCTAGGGCAACTTCTTTGCCTGTCAGCTGGGAGACTGCAAAGAGGGGACATATGGCAATGTGCCTCCTTTGCTATCTGCTAGCAGACGGCAAAGAAGTGGGGTGGGCCATCCCTAATGGTCCTCTCTTTGTCGTCTCCTAGCAGACAGTAAAGAGGGTGCCTTAACAGGGCGGCCTCTCTCTCTCTCCCTCTCTCTCTCTCTCTCTCTCTCGCCCTCTCCTCCTTTTGTCGCTGCTGCTGGTCACCGCCACCATCGAGCCCTGCCCCCGGAGCCAGACCCGCCGCTGGCCAGCCTGCCCGCCCCGCCCACCGAAGCCAGGCCACGGCGGTCGCCCCGCGGCGCCCCATCACCGGAGCAAGGCCGCGCGGCCCTTGCGCCGCTCCGCGCTGCCGCCGGTGCCGCGCCGCCCTGACCCGCCACCTCCCTACCGCAATCCTCCACTGGTCGGCCTTCCTCCACCGGCCCCCTCCTCGCGGCCATCCTCCCGTTCTTTTTTTTTCTGTTTTTTCCTGTTTAGTTTTAGGTTTAGTGCTAGGTGTAGGTTAGTAACAGGTTTAGGTTTAGATAAATAGAATAGGAAGAAGAAAGAGGATAGGAGAAGAAGAGGAAGAAGAAATAAAATAGGAAGAAAAAAAGAAGAAGAGGAATAAGAAATAGAAGAGGAAGAAGAAGAAGAAGACGAAGAAGACGAAGAAGAAAAGGAAGAAAATGAAGAAGAGGAAGAAGAAGATGAAAAGGAAGAAAATGAAGAAGAGGAAGAAGAACAGAAGGAAAAGGAGGGAAAAAGAAGAAGATGATGAAGAAGAAAATGACACCCCCACCCTGACACGACACCCTGACACGACACCCCTGTCGTGGTTCTAAGCCTGACAGTAGAGTGGGGGGTAGGTATGGAGAGGCAAGGTCCTAGCTATGGAGAGGTTGTAAGCACAAAGGATGTACGAGTTCAGGCCCTTCTCGGAAGAAGTAACAGCCCTACGTCTCGGAGCCCGGAGGCGGTCGAGTGGATTATGAATGTATGAATTACAAGGTGCCGAACCCCTCTGCCTATGGAGGGGGGTGGCTTATATAGAGTGCGCCAGGACCCCAGCCAGCCCACGTAGGAGAGGGTTTAAGGTGAGTTAAGTCTGGGGCGTTACTGGTAACGCCCCACATAAAGTGCCTTTACTATCATAAAGACTACTTGATTACAGGCCGTTGCAGTGCAGAGTGCCTCTTGACCTCCTGGTGGTCGAGTGAGTCTTCGTGGTCGAGTCCTTCAGACCAGTCGAGTGAGTCCTCATTGGTCGACTGGAAGGCGACCTCTTCTAAGGATGTCTTGGGGTAAGTTACTTGGATCAGGTCCATGACCCTACCCTAGGTACATAACCCCATCATTAGCCCCCGAATGGATTGAGGCTTCGAGTGAAGGAGTTGATGTCGTTTCCGATTGACCTTTACGCTCTAGTTGTGCGCTGTTCTGGACCAAAGAATCTCTTCGTTGACAGGGAGCAATTTGTCTTCAGTCGACTCGATCCATTTTGTTTTTACGTCGAGTGATCTTTCGGGCTTCGACGATCTCCGAGTGACGGATCGCCGGAAACACCACGTCTGACAGACTGATTTGTTGCTCGCGGATTCCGCGGGATGCGAAATTTGGGGGCGCGCGCGAAGCGGGGCGGACCGCGGCGTTCGGATGGGACGGGGCATAGACGCCTCGATCTCCGCGCCGCCTTTTTCGCCACGTATCCAGCCTGCATAACTGCTCTCAGATATGATTAGATCGACCGGGCCCGCATGTCAGCCACTCGGAAGGGACCTTATAAATGCGCCCGGCGAGGATTTCTGTGCTGCGCCTCAGCATTCTCCCTCTCTCTCTGCTTCCTTCTTCCCTGCTCAGCGTGCTCGCTCTCGCCCCCGCACCACTTCCCTTCGCGCATCTCTCCGGCGACCATGGCCAAGGAGAAGACGGCGGCGCTGGAGCGTGCCAAGAAGGTGTCGGTGTCGGAGAAGGCGAAGGGGAGATCCACCAGCCGCGGAGGGTCCTCGTCCAGGTCCCGCCTGCCGAAGGGCTGGGTCCAAGGAGACTGGATCCAGTCGACCATCACAGAGAAGGACCTCCTCGACATGGCCAACGAGGGCTTGATTCCTCACGAAGCTGCGAGGTTGCCGGGGGAGGAGTGGCATCCACAGCCAGAAGAGGGTGAGTGTGTGCTTTTGGCCACTCATGTTGATCGTGGGTTTTCCTTGCCGCCAAGTATTTTCTTCCGTGGCTTCTTGAATTTCTTTGGAGCGCAGCTTCACCACTTTACCCCAAACTCCATTGCCTATCTTGCTGCATTTGTGTCCATGTGTGAGGGTTTCTTGGGCTGTCGACCGCACTGGGGTTTGTTCAAACATATCTTCACGTGTCGCTCTCAGACCGTGAAGAAGGCGAGTCCAGGTGATGAGAAAACCCGAGTCGTCCAAATGTGTGGGGGTCTGGGGATCCAGGTGAGGAATAAGAGCACCTTCCCGCCCATGACCTTTCCCGAGTCCGTCAGAGGCTGGCAGTCGACTTGGTTCTACTGCCAGGTCCAGTCGACGCCAGGGCAGTCGAGTGGACTCCCTCCGTTTACCATGGACCGAGTGAACAAGCCTTCTCCTCTGAAGCTGATTCCGGAGGAGAGAGCCGACGTGAAGATGTTGATGGAGCGCGTGGTGCAGTTGGTTCGGGAGGGAGTGACAGGCATGGACCTCTTGGAGGTTTTCCTCAGGCGTCGCATCCAGCCTCTCCAGTTCCGGAGCCACTGCATGTGGTTGTACTGTGGGACCGAAGACGAGACTAGAGTCCATCCAGAAGCAGTCGACGATGTCACTCTGGAAAGATGGATGGCAGCCGTCACCGGAAACAAGGACAACCCACGCGGAGCCAGAAGGATTCCTCCACTCGACCACAACAGCGATCCAGATAAGGTACACTTGCCCTGCTCTCCACTGCATTCTTGTCGCATTCATCTCTGTTTACTCTGCCGACTGGTCGACTGATCATTGTCTTGATATCTGCTAGGCCCTCACCGAGCTGTACTCGATGCCCAATGGGGCACAAGCTTCGACTGAGGAGGGCGAGGCAAGCGGAGGCGAGAGCCAGGAAGAGGAGGAATGGGACTCGGATGTTGCAGAGGACGATGACGATGATGATGATGATGCCGGTGATGAAGACGACGTCGAGGACGAGGAAGAGGAGGAGGAGGAGGTCGTGCCACCGCGCTCGGAAAGGCGGTCGAAGCTCGTCCACGACCCTTCGACTGGACGTGGCAAGGGGGTTGCGACGCAGTCGACCAAGCGCCCTAGGACCACCTCTCCAGCGCCGACTGAAAAGGCGCCGAAGCAGCCCAGGGCGGCCTCGTCGAAGCCGATCAAACTCTTGCCGAAGATGAAGGTGTCCATCCCTACCATATCAGGGTAACCGTGCTGCTCATATTTTCTTATTCTGTGTGAACTTTATCTCTGGTCGACGCTGAAGTTAGTCGATTGATCCTTTGGAGTTGCAGTGCTGCTACTTCTGAGACCTCGGCCTGGGCTGATGACCACGAGATGGAGGATGCAGCAACTTCGAACCCAGGTACTGTGTTCTCAATACCGTTCTTAGTCGACTGACTCGCGATCTCTGATCCTGATCCTTCTCCGCAGCTCCACCCAACACTGTTATCAATCTCCCTGACGACGACGAGGATGAAGAACCACTGACACGCAGGAGGAGTCGGAAAGCGTCCGCCAGCAAGGTGCCTCAGGATGTGACGGCGCCTGAGATTCTGACTGTGGAAGAAGAAAACACCACTCGACACACGGTGTCCTTCGCAAGTCCACTGACGAGTGCTCAGCAGCCCTCTCTCTTCATGACGCACCACGTCCCAGAGGACCAAGCTGGCGCAGCGAAGGAGGCAATACGCCAGGCGGGACTCATGATGGAGCAGCTGAAGACCATCCGGGACGCGAGCCAGGCAGCTTATGACGCCAGTTCTGCCCTCCAAAGCAATGTCCAGGTCAGTCGACCGTTGTTTGTTCTGTTGGATATGCTACCAAAAACTTTTCTTTTCCGGAATTTATATTAGGCACCCACTTGGTGTGTCGAATAAACTCCGTGTTAGCGGGGGCACGCTGAGTGCACCCGCTGGGTGTAGTCCCCAAGGCTAAGGTCGACTGCTGGCAGTCAGCCTTAGGCTTTATGATGTCAATCTTTCTGTCAGTCGACTGGTCGACTGGATTTCAGAAACCGGTGGGGGCACGCTGAGTGCACCCACTGGGTGTAGCGCCCAAGGCTAAGGTCGACTGCTGGCAGTCGGCCTTAGGCTTTATAATGTCAATCTTTCTGTCAGTCGACTGGTCGACTGGATTTCACAAACCGGTGGGGGCACGCTGAGTGCACCCACTGGGTGTAGTCCCCGAGACTGTGGTCGACTGCTTGCAGTTGATCACAGTCTTAGAGAATGCATCTCGCACACTTTTTTTTTTGAGGTCGACTGGTCGACTTTGTCTTCAACAGGATTAGTGGGGGCACGCTGAGTGCACCCACTGGGTGTAGTCCCCGAGACTACGGTCGAATGTTTGTATTCGACTGTAGTCTTAGAAACGTGTGTTTTTCCCTTTTTTACTCGGAAGTGAATCATATTTGACATTTAGTCGTTTGGTTCTTCACAGAACTCCTGTGATCTTGTGGCTCGCTACTCAGAGCTGGAACAAAAACATACTCAAGTCGAGCTGAGCTTGAAGCTGGTTCAGGAGAAGCTGACAAAGGCAAAGGAGGAGACCGAAGGTATGTTTGGTGAGACCCTGACGACTGCTTTTCCCCTTGCTTGTTTCAGCATCTAATCTTGCTGTAACTTGCAGGTAAGGTAAGGGAGGCCCAGCAGAAGAAAGACCTTGAGCTAGCTGAGAAGATCAAGCTTGCTGACGAGAAGTTAGCTTCAGTCACCAAGCTCGAACAAGACAATACCAATCTGAAAACTGCTCTTGGGATTGCCAACAAGGAGGTCAGTCGACTGAGAACTGACAAAGCTGCCCTGACCGACCAAGTCAGCAAATTGACTGAGAAGAAAACTGAACTGGAGGCCTTCCTGAGTGGCCTTGCCAAGAAGCTGTTTCTTATGCTTGAAGGTAAACCTCCATGTTTGGCAAATATTTCCAATTGTGGCTTTTTCCATTCGACTATCCCCTTGACTTAGTGATCCTCGTTGTAGAATTTTGTCAAAACTTTGAAGAAGAAACCAGCCGACTGGAGCCGAACCTCGACCCCGTCAATTCTCCGGTGAACGACGAAGTTGCCATGGATGTTTTCCGACTGGAGTCTCGCGTTGCAGCTGTCGTGGACTATCTCGCAAGGCTGAAGGCCGCCACATCGCGCATCGACTCGACGCTCTGGCCTGAGGAGACACTTCAGAATGACCTTGAGTCGCTGATGGCCCGCTTGAACACGATCCCTGGTCGAGTGCAGGAGTGGAAGAAGTCCTCGGCTCGGTGTGGTGCAGATGTCGCTCTGTGTCTGGCCCGAGTCCACTGCAAAGATGCACGAGAGGAGAAGCTGGCGGCTCTTCGGGTGGCCAATACCAAGAAGCACGACTTCAGGTCCTTTATGGAGACTTTCCTTGCAGCTGCCACTCGGATCGCCGACGGAATTGACCTTGATGAATTTGTTGCACCTTCCAGCCCTCCACGGGAGGGGTAAAAAACTTCTTCTGGCTCGACGCTTTGAATTTGCCTCGGTATGCCGAGTGGAATTGTAACCGACAAACCTTAACGGGCTTGACGCCTGAGCACTTTCGGTTCCTTTAGATGTCGATTCAAACTTGAATTTGACGCTTGAATATGATTGCCTTCGGCTCAAAATGTCTTTTGCAGGTTCAAAGCAAGGTGCCTGTACTGCAATCGACTTATTCCTTAGTCCACTTAGGCGAGCACTGGGCTGCAGCTAAGTCCCCCGAGTGAGAGGGCTGCTCTCCACTCGGGAGGGTTTTTATACCTTAGGCGAGCACAGGGCTGCAGCTAAGCCTCCGAGTGAGAGGGTTGCTCTTCACTCGGTAGGATTTTTATAACTTAGGCGAGCACAGGGCTACAGCTAAGCCCCCGAGTGAGGGGATTGCTCTTCACTCGGTAGGATTTTTATAACTTAGGCGAGCACAGGGCTGCAGCTAAGCCCCTGAGTGAGAGGATTGCTCTTCACTCGGTAGGATTTTCACAACTTAGGCGAGTGCTTGGACTGCAGCTAAGCCCCCGAGTGAGAGGGTTGCTCTTCACTCGGTAGGATTTTCACAACTTAGGCGAGCACGAGGCTGCAGCTAAGCCTCCGAGTGAGAGGGTTGCTCTTCACTCGGTAGGATTTTGATAACTTAGGCGAAACGGATTCGCAGCTAAGCCTCCGAGTGGGAGCCTGGCTCACCACTCGGTAGGATTTTTATAACTTAGGCGAGCACGAGGCTGCAGCTAAGCCTCCGAGTGGAAGGCTGGCTTACCACTCGGTAGGATTTTGATAAACTTAGGCGAGCACGAGGCTGCAGCTAAGCCTCCGAGTGAGAGGATTGCTCTTCACTCGGTAGGAATTTCACAACTTAGGCGAGTGCTTGGACTGCAGCTAAGCCCCCGAGTGAGAGGGTTGCTCTTCACTCGGTAGGATTTTTATAACTTAGGCGAGTGCTTGGACTGCAGCTAAGCCTCCGAGTGAGAGGGTTGCTCACCACTCGGTAGGATTTTTATAACTTAGGCGAGCACGAGACTGCAGCTAAGCCTCCGAGTGGAAGGCTGGCTTACCACTCGGTAGGATTTTGATAAACTTAGGCGAGCACGAGGCTGCAGCTAAGCCTCCGAGTGAGAGGATTGCTCTTCACTCGGTAGGAATTTCACAACTTAGGCGAGTGCTTGGACTGCAGCTAAGCCCCCGAGTGAGAGGGTTGCTCTTCACTCGGTAGGATTTTTATAACTTAGGCGAGTGCTTGGACTGCAGCTAAGCCTCCGAGTGGGAGGGTTGCTCTTCACTCGGTAGGATTTTGATAACTTAGGCGAAACGGATTCGCAGCTAAGCCTCCGAGTGGGAGCCTGGCTCACCACTCGGTAGGATTTTTATAACTTAGGCGAGCACGAGGCTGCAGCTAAGCCTCCGAGTGGAAGGCTGGCTTACCACTCGGTAGGATTTTGATAAACTTAGGCGAGCACGAGGCTGCAGCTAAGCCTCCGAGTGAGAGGATTGCTCTTCACTCGGTAGGAATTTCACAACTTAGGCGAGTGCTTGGACTGCAGCTAAGCCCCCGAGTGAGAGGGTTGCTCTTCACTCGGTAGGATTTTTATAACTTAGGCGAAACGGATTCGCAGCTAAGCCTCCGAGTGAGAGTCTGGCTCACCACTCGGTAGGATTTTTATAACTTAGGCGAAATGGATTCGCAGCTAAGCCTCCGAGTGAGAGTCTGGCTCACCACTCGGTAGGATTTTTACAAACTTAGGCGAAACGGATTCGCGGCTAAGCCACCCACTGGGTGGGAATTTTATGGGGACAAAAATAAAAAGTGACAGAAATTATGGAGGGATTACACTATTATTTTGATGTCCATGAGTTACAGAAGTACTTTATTGCAACTCATCCGAGTGATAAAACTTAAGTGTAAAATGGGCGGAGTAGCTCCGCGTTCCAAGCTCGGGGCTCGTCGATATTATGCTTGACGTTGTAAAGACGGTACGCCCCGTTGTGGAGGACCTTGGTGACGATGAAGGGGCCTTCCCAAGAAGGAGCAAGCTTGTGTGGTTTGTGCTGATCCACTCGGAGAACCAAATCCCCTTCCTGGAAGGCTCGACCTCTCACATTCCTGGCGTGGAAGCGGCGCAAATCTTGTTGGTAGATGGTCGAACGGATCAGAGCCATCTCCCTTTCTTCCTCTAAAAGGTCGACTGCGTCCTGCCGCGCTTGTTCAGCTTCTGCTTCGTTGTAGATTTCAACTCGAGGAGCATTGTGGAGAAGATCACTCGGCAAGACCGCTTCAGCTCCATAGACCAAGAAGAATGGAGTTCTTCCGGTCGATCGATTAGGTGTGGTCCGCAGCCCCCAGAGCACAGAGGGAAGTTCGTCGACCCAAGCTCCAGCCGCGTGTTTGAGATCACGCATCAGTCGAGGCTTCAAACCCTTAAGAATCAGTCCATTAGCTCGCTCTGCTTGTCCATTCGACTGCGGATGGGCGACTGAAGCGTAGTCGACTCGTGTGCCCTGGGAGTTGCAGAAAGTTCTGAATTCTTCTGAGTCAAAGTTTGACCCATTATCCGTGATGATGCTGTGCGGGACTCCATATCTGAATATTAGTTCCCTGATGAAGCTAACAGCAGTACCGGTGTCAAGGCTCTTGATTGGTTTAGCTTCGATCCACTTGGTGAACTTGTCGACTGCCACCAGTACATGCGTGAAGCCGCTTCGTCCTGTTCTCAAAGGACCGACCATGTCCAGCCCCCAAACTGCAAAAGGCCAGACGAGTGGGATGGTCTTCAAAGCTGACGCAGGCTTGTGCGACATATTCGAGTGGAACTGACATCCCTCGCACTTATCCACTATCTCTTTTGCCATCTCATTCGCCTTGGGCCAGTAAAATCCGGCTCGGTATGCTTTGGCCACGATGGTCCGAGAGGACGCACGATGACCACAGGTCCCCGAGTGAATATCATTGAGGATGAGTCGACCTTCTTCTGGTGTTATGCACTTCTGACCGACTCCAGTCGCGCTTTCTCTGTATAATTGTCCTTTCATTACGGTAAAGGCCTTAGATCGACGGACGATCTGTCGAGCCTCTTCTTCATCCTCCGGAAGCTCTTTCCTCAAGATATATGCGACATACGGAATCGTCCAGTCGGGAATGACCACCAAAACCTCCATGATCAAGTCGACCACCGCTGGGACTTCAACTTCAGTCGGATCTATGGCGCTCTTGGGCTGCAGAGTTTCTTCGGTGAAAGGATCCTCTTTAACTGACGGAGTGTGTATATGCTCCAAGAACACACCACTCGGAATGGCTTCTCTCTTGGAACCTATCTTTGCTAGATCATCAGCTGCTTGATTTTTCAGTCGGGGTATATGATGGAGCTCCAACCCCTCGAACTTCTTCTCCAGCTTCCTCACTGCACTGCAGTATCCAGTCATGGCTGGGCTTCTCACGTCCCACTCTTTCATCACCTGATTGACCACTAAATCCGAGTCGCCGTAGACCATTAGGCGACGGACGCCGAGTGAAATGGCCATGCGCAACCCATATAGGAGGGCCTCATATTCTGCCTCATTGTTGGAGGAATCAAAGTGAATCTGGAGCACATATCTGAGCTTATCTCCTCTGGGGGAAACCAGGACAACCCCAGCACCGGAACCATTCAACATCTTAGAGCCATCGAAAAACATGGTCCAATGCTCCGAGTGAACTTCAGTCGGCTGCTGTTGTTCAATCCACTCGGCGAGGAAATCTGCTATCGCCTGGGACTTAATGGCTTTCTTTGCCTCAAACTTGATATCAAGGGGAAGAAGTTCAATCGCCCATTTGGCCACTCGACCAGTTGCATCTCTGTTGTGCAAAATCTCTGACAGTGGAGCGTCGCTGACGACTGTGATGGAATGGTCAGAGAAATAATGAGCAACCTTCTTTGTGGTCATGTATATTCCATACACAAGCTTCTGATAATGAGGATATCTCTGCTTGGATGGAGTCAAGACTTCAGACAAATAATACACTGGGCGCTGAACTTTGAGAGCTTTTCCTTCTTCTTCCCGCTCGACCGTTAGCACAGTACTGACGACTTGTCCTGTGGCTGCGATGTAGAGCAACAAAGGCTCTTTGCTGATTGGAGCAGCAAGCACCGGCTGGGTGGAGAGCAGAGCTTTTAGCTCGGCAAACGCTGCATCAGCTTCTAGAGTCCACTCGAACTTGTCAGCCTTCTTCATCAGTCGGTAAAGAGGCAGTGCCTTTTCACCGAGTCGTGAGATGAATCGACTTAATGCGGCCAAGCATCCAGTAAGCTTCTGGACATCGTGCACTCGCACAGGGCGTTTCATTCGGAGAATAGTGCCAATCTTCTATGGGTTAGCGTCGATTCCCCGTTCGGAAACGAGAAAACCGAGTAACTTGCCACCAGGAACTCCAAATGTGCACTTTGATGGATTGAGCTTGATATGATACCTTCTGAGGTTGGCAAATGTTTCGGCGAGGTCAGCGAGCAGGTCGGAACCTTTTCGTGACTTGACAACAATATCATCCATATAAGCTTCCACATTCCGACTGATTTGGGTGAGTAGACACTTGTGAATCATTCGCATAAATGTGGCTCCGGCATTCTTGAGGCCGAATGGCATGGTGATATAGCAGAAGCACCCGAATGGAGTGATGAAAGTTGTTTTTACCTCATCGGGCCCGTACAGATGGATCTGGTGGTACCCGGAGTAAGCATCTAAAAAAGACAACCTCTCGCATCCCGCGGTCGAGTCAACAATTTGATCTATGCGAGGGAGAGGAAAGTGATCTTTCGGGCAGGCCCGGTTGATGTGCTTGAAATCAATGCACATTCGGAGCGACTTGTCCTTTTTAGGAACCATGACGACATTAGCGAGCCACTCAGAGTGGTATATCTCTCGGATAAATCCTGCCGCCAACAGTCGAGCCACTTCTTCACCGATGGCCTTTCTCTTCTGGACGGCGGACCGCCGAAGATGCTCTTTGACTGGTTTTGCAGACGAATCGGCTCTTAGGCGATGCTCAGCCAGTCCCCTGGGAACACCTGGCATGTCAGCGGGCTTCCATGCAAAAATGTCCCAGCTCTCACGGAGGAACTGGATGAGCGCTTCTTCCTATTTTGGATCGAGTGTTGTGGAGATGCGGGTCGGAGCTGCTTCGGGGTCGGTCGGGTGAATGTGAACAGGCTTCGTCTCACCGGACGACTGGAATGCAGACTCTGTGGCGGGCTTCTTGGATCGCAGCAAGTCACTCGGATCTGCGTTTTGCTTGTATTCTTCGAACTCGACCGCTGTCACTTGGGAATCGGCAATCTTGGAGCCCTTCTGAAAGCACTCCTCTGCCTTTTTCCTATCACCGGTGACAGTGATCACACCTTTGGGACCGGGCATCTTCAATTTGAGGTACACGTAACATGGTCGAGCCATGAACCGTGCATAGGCTGGTCTTCCCAAAATGGCATGATATGCACTTTGAAAATCTACGACCTCAAACGTCAACTTTTCTTTGCGAAAATGCTTCGAGTCACCAAACACTACGTCCAAAGCTATCTGGCCGAGTGACTCGGCCTTCTTCCCTGGTATGACTCCATGGAAGCTCATGTTACTAGTGCTCAGTCGGGACATCGGAATGCCCATACCTTTCAATGTGTCTGCATACAATAAGTTCAGCCCACTTCCACCATCCATCAGCACCTTTGTCAGTCGAGTGCCTTCGACAACTGGATCGACCACCAAAGCTTGCCTCCCGGGGGTGGCAATATGAGTCGGGTGATCAGATTGGTCGAATGTGATGGGTGTTTGAGACCATTTCAGATAATTTACCTTTGCTGGGGCAACCATGTTCACCTCTCGGTTAATCACTTTCAGTCGACTTCTGCTTTCCACATCTGCAAAGATCATCAGAGTGGAGTTGATATGCGGATATCCTCCCTCACTGTCCTCTTTGTCTTCGGCCTTGTCTGACTCCTTCTCCTTGTCCTTAGACTGTTTTCCCTGAAACTGCTGGATCAGGAGTCGACATTGGCGAGTGGTGTGCTTTGGGTAAATGATATTCCCCTCTTCATCTTTCTTCGTGTGAATGTGACACGGCATATCCATCACGTCGTTCCCTTCTTTATCCTTTACCTTCTTGGGGTTCCAGGATCCTTTTGGTTTCCCCTTAAACTTTCCTTGAGTCACGGCCAGAGCCTCTCCAGGAGCTGCCGGTTTAGCCTTCCGCTTCTGTTTCCGACTGATGTTTCCTTTTTCCGACTGACTCGGCTTGTGCTTGCCGCTTCGGAGTCGGTCTTCTTCTTCGCCGTTGGCGTACTTGGTAGCAATATCCATCATCCGACTCAAGGTCATGTCACCGGTTCGACCAAATTTCAAACTCAGTTCTCTGTTCTTGACGCCGTCTTTGAAGGCGCACACTGCCTGATGATCAGAGACATTCTCCACAGTGTGGTGCAAAGTGATCCACCTCTGAATATACTCTCTGAGAGTCTCATTAGTTTTCTGCACGCAGACTTGCAACTCTGTCAATCCCGCTGGTCGCTTGCAGGTCCCTTCAAATGTTCTGACGAACACTCGGGACAGATCTTCCCAAGTGTAAATGCTGCTAGGAGGTAATTGAGTCAACCATGCCCTGGCAGAACCTTCCAACATGAGGGGCAAATGCTTCATGGCCACCTCGTCGTTCCCACCACCGATCTGAACTGCCACTCGGTAGTCTTCAAGCCAAGTTTCAGGCTTAGACTCACCAGTGAACTTGCTGACTCCTGTTGCCAACCTGAAATTGGGGGGAATAACTGCGGCTCTGATAGCTCTGCTGAAACATTCAGGACCAGAAACATGTACTCGACTGCTCGTGGGTACATCTCTGTCGAGTGCACCTCGATGGGCTCTGTTCCGATCGACCAACCCTTGCACAATAATGGATCGCGCGTCGAAGCCTGGCTCTCTGGGGTCAACTGGAACCCTGCGCCCTGTACTGTACTGACGCCTATCATCTGGCTGCCGAGGAGCGTAAGACCCACCCCTCGGAGGGGAATAGGGCACTCGACGCCTATCGTCTCGATCGAGTCTGTCGCCATATTGATCTCGCCGATTCTCACGCCCTTCGCGCCGCGGAGGCGATCTGGGGCTGTGAGCCGACTGAACCGTATTCACAGTGACGGATCGACTGTGAATCCTGTTGCGCGACTGAGACACGGCTGAATTCTGATCTCCTGCTGCCCGGAGCAGATCCCTGATCTGCAGCAAACCTCTGCCAGCTTCTGACTGCGAAGGCTGAATGGACTCTGCTATACGGGTCGCAGCTGCTAAATTCTGAATTGGGGTTCGATATACCTGAGTCGGCGGGAAGAGTTGACGTCGACTGGTGTCGGGAACTCGTTGCCGCGCGCGCTCGTCGAGTGCTCGCTGAAGGTTCTCCAGTCGAGTGCGCTCGGCCAAATTGGCCAGACGCGCCTCCTCCAAGGCACGAGCCTCGGGGGTTTCTCCTGCGATGGGAATACGCAGGGGATCCTCGTTCCTGCGGCGAAGCTCTTCTCTTTGCAGAGAGTCGAGTGGCTCTGGCTGGTACTCTTCGTAGCCTCGTGCAGGGTCGCCGCCGTCACCTGCTCCACTACCACGGGCGAAGCCAGGAGGGCTGTGGGGCCCGTCGACCATCAAGATTTCCGCCGCTGGATCACTGCTTCCGCACTCGGATGCAGTCTCTCCGGAGCCAGTCGACTGATCGAACAAGCCGTAGAGAGATTCGTTGGGCTCGATTGCCGCAACTTGTGTAGTGGCCGATTGGCGAGCCACCGCGTGACTCACCCATCGCTGAAGCCTCGACCGGCCTGAACGCTTGCGCTGGCGGGAGACCGGGAGGGTGGACGATGGAGGAGCCGACCGATACTGGGTCGACGGTTGCCGCAGCAGAATGCCGCGGACACATGCGCGAAAATGCGTCGCACCGCGGACGGGGAGCGCATCTACGTCGAGTGGAGCCTCCTGGAGCCATGCGGAGTCGTCGGCGATGAAGGTGAGAGTGCCGAGACGGATCTCTTGACCCTTGACCAAAACTCCAGCAGACACCATGATGAGAGTACTCGGAAGAATCGCAACTTCTCCACAAAATCGCTAAAACACCGGCCCCACGGTGGGCGCCAACTGTCGTGGTTCTAAGCCTGACAGTAGAGTGGGGGGTAGGTATGGAGAGGCAAGGTCCTAGCTATGGAGAGGTTGTAAGCACAAAGGATGTACGAGTTCAGGCCCTTCTCGGAAGAAGTAACAGCCCTACGTCTCGGAGCCCGGAGGCGGTCGAGTGGATTATGAATGTATGAATTACAAGGTGCCGAACCCCTCTGCCTATGGAGGGGGTGGCTTATATAGAGTGCGCCAGGACCCCAGCCAGCCCACGTAGGAGAGGGTTTAAGGTGAGTTAAGTCTGGGGCGTTACTGGTAACGCCCCACATAAAGTGCCTTTACTATCATAAAGACTACTTGATTACAGGCCGTTGCAGTGCAGAGTGCCTCTTGACCTCCTGGTGGTCGAGTGAGTCTTCGTGGTCGAGTCCTTCAGACCAGTCGAGTGAGTCCTCATTGG
Source organism: Triticum aestivum (assembly GCF_018294505.1). Lineage (NCBI taxonomy): Eukaryota > Viridiplantae > Streptophyta > Magnoliopsida > Poales > Poaceae > Triticum > Triticum aestivum. The sequence continues at coordinate 283,795,930 of NC_057797.1, read as the reverse complement.
TCGACTGGAAGGCGACCTCTTCTAAGGATGTCTTGGGGTAAGTTACTTGGATCAGGTCCATGACCCTACCCTAGGTACATAACCCCATCAACCCCCGACCACGACACGACGCCCCGACCCCCGGCCCTGACCCGACACCACGACACCCCGACACCACAACTCCCAGACACGATACCTCTGACCCCAACACCTCTTCGGTCTCCTATTGACCAAAAAGAGGCCGACGGGGTCATATATTTGTAAATTATAAGTTAGGTAATATATTTTTCGATTTCTCTATAACAAAACATCATATTTTTGTTGACCAGGTGGGTTTAAATGTGTAGTTGTTTCGTCGTTGGGAGGGTCTCCTGTTCGACAAACTCCCCGTGCACTACTAGGAAAAGGGCTATAGATGAAATTGACACTAATGGCGCACCAGACATGTGGTGCGCCACTACTATATACTAATGGCGCACCATGTGTTGGTGCGCCATTAGTGTCCAAATACTAATGGCGCACCACATCCACGGTGCGCCATTAGTAACAAGATTTTTTTTTTCAAAACTAGTAATGGCGCACCAGGGGATAGTGCGCCATTACTAGTTAAACTAGTAATGGCGCACCACATCCACGGTGCACCATTAGTAAAAAAATCAAATTTTTTTCAAAATTTTTTAATTTCTTTTCAAAACTAGTAATGGCGCACCAGGGAAAAGTGCGCCATTACTAGTTAAACTAGTAATGGCGCACCACATCCACGGTGCGCCACTAGTAATTTTTTTTCAATTTTTTTTATATTTTTTGAAAACTAGTAATGGCGCACCACTCCCACGATGCGCCATTACTAACTTGGCCCAAAAATTCCCTCGCATGCACCCCCCCCCCCCGGTGGACTGCCTTTTTAGTTTTTTAAAAAATAAAGAAAATGTAAAAAAAATAAAAGAAAATAAGTTTCCCATGTGATATGTGGTCTAGTTGGTCGGGAAAATTTACAAATATGAATTTCGACTTTATTTGCAAAATCTCTCTGGAATTTGTAAAATGGGCATAATTTTTGCATACGAACTCGGATTAAAAAGTTCTCTATATGAAAAATCATCTACTTGAGAAGTTACATCCGAATTTAACAGAAAAAAAACTTATGGGGCTTTTAAAATCTGGAGGCAAAAAATTCAAAAAAATTCAAACATACTAGTGGCGCACCGTATGCTAGGTGCGCCACTAGTAATAGAAAAAAAATTAGTTTCAATTTTTTTCGGGAATTTTTTTTCAAAATATGATACGTAATATGAACGGAAGTTTGAAATATTTTTTCAAAATTTCATCACACTTATGAACATGAACAAAGTCCTAAATATCAACAAGGTTTAATAGGATTGATATGCTAGATATATCAACAAGTGCCTGTGAAGTGAGCTGGTGCTGGGGTTGGATAGAACTCTGAAGTTAAGCATGCTTGGGCTGGAGTAGTGTGAGGATGGGTGACCTTTTGGGAAGTTTGACCACGGAGTGCGATTTGATCTAAGATTAAGCATATTGACCCGAGATTAAGCCATAGTGACCCGAGATTAAGAAAAAAATAAAAAAAATTGAAAACAATTTTAAAAAAAATTGAAAAAAATATTACTTTTGGGAAGTTTGACCACGGAGTGCGATTTGACCTGAGATTAAGCATATTGACCTGAGATTAAGCCATAGTGACCCGAGAGTAAGAAAAAAATAAAAAAAATTGAAAACAATTTAAAAAAAAATTGAAAAAAATATTACTAATGGCGCACTTCTATATACAATTTTAAAAAAATAAAAAAATTGAAAAAATATATTATTAATGGCGCAATTCTATGTGGTGCGCCATTACTAAGTCAGATAGTAATGGCGCACCTCTAGGCATACTAATGGCGCACTACAGGTGCGCCATTAGTATCTGGTATACTAATGGCGCCCCAGTGGTGCGCCATTAGTAAAAAACACTAGTGGCGTGGTACTAGTGGCGCACCAGTAGTGCGCCATTAGTAGGCAAAACCGGTGCGCCACTAGTAGGCATTTTCCTAGTAGTGGTGCGTTCAACGAGCTCCGCCCCTGCATTCGTGGGTGAGCACAAATGACATCTCGTCCCCCTTCATTTGCCCTGTTCCTGTCTTCGTGCCAATGAAACTTGCTAGCTATAGGTGTCTTCAATCATCAGTATGCGTGACCACTATGCGTCTCCCGTTCGAAAGGGTTACATCTATAAATATGCATGCATTTGCATATTTATAACTGTGATTCTTTCGAATTGTCCAACGGTATACATGGACAACCCGAGTATGTGTAGATTGGGTTCGTTTTCCCATATGCTCTGCTCCGGATCTGATGTAGAATTTCGGCAGTGCCTCCCTATTGTTCTTCGGGTACACATCCTCTCTGCTTATTGCCAAGACGTGTATCAGGAGAACAACAGGGAGGTTCTGCTGAAATTTTGCGTCTGATCCGGAGTAGAGCATGGGAAAACGAACCCAATCTACACATACTCGGGTGGGATTAGGACCTATCTTTACCTATTAGCGTCTAGGTTGCATGGACGTAATAAAACTGACAAACTCCATTAACTGATGAGTATGGTTTTCTGAACTATGTATATATTTCTTGTGTGTCTAGTAGCTAGGCAAGATGAGTGATAGTGCGTGGATGTACACCGGTCACACTAGTCAGGAAGACATGACTGATGAATGGTTAACAAAAACCGAGGGCTTTGTGAGAGCCGCATTTGCAAATGGCCAGAGAAAAACATGGTGCCTCTGTGTCTGGTGGGACAACTATCATAGGAGGACAGAGCTTGAAATGAGTAAACACCTGCAGAAGTTTGGTATTGCGCCTGCTTATACGGTCTGGACATTTCATGGTGAGTCTGCCCAACGTGCCAGAGCTGAGGTGGTTCGTCGTTGCACCGACGAGCATGGTATCGGGATGGAAGACATGGTGCAAAACTTTGATGATGCTCGGAACTCGGACGATGAGATGGAGGAATCTGTAAAGGCCTTCAATGAAATGTTGGTGTCTTCAAAATGTCCTCTCCATGAGCACACTGAGCTTTGTCAGCTAGATGTCATCCCACAAATAATGGCTCTGAAGGCTCAATTCAACTTTGGCATAGAATTCTACGACGCGATGATAACAGTATTTGGATGCTTTCTACCCAAAGGCCATGTAATGCCTGCAAACCCATATCAGTCAGACAAAATCCTCTATGCTCTTAAGATGCCCTATGAGTAGATACATGCATGTGAGAAAGGATGTGCCTTATTTAAGCTTGAGTATGTGGACTTGAACTATTGTCCCATTTGTAAGTGTTCTAGGTATGTTGTGGTAGACAATGGTATGGGTGAGAAGACACAATCCAAAATCCTTATTAATGTTCTTCGGTATATGCTAAATGTACCAAGACTTCAATGTCTTTTCATGGTCGAAGAGACGGCCAAACATATGACATGGCACACGACTGGCAAAAGAACCAAACTAGATGCAGATGGGAATCTGATGATGGTACACACATCAGATAGTGAAGCATGGAAGTGCTTTGATGAATTACATGCGCAAAAAGTGGTAGATCCAAGAATCCTCAAGTCACCATCAGCACGGATTGGTTCAGTGTGTTTGGTCTGACGGCAAGCCAATACAGTTGTTGGCCCGTATTTGTCATTACACTCAATCTCCCCCCGGACAGATTATGCAAAGAACGAATATTTTCCTGACATTGATAATTCCAGGGCCGAACTATCCGGGGAAGAATATGAATGTGTACATGCATCCGCTTAAGGAAGAATTGCAAGAAGGTTGGGATAATGGGTTGAAGACATATGATGCATTTAAAAAACAGAACTTCATAATGTGTGTCTTGTACATGTACTCAACGCATGACTTGCCTGCGTATGCGCTGTTCGTTGGCTGGTGTGTGCATGGAAGGTTCCCGTGCCCCACCTGCAAGGCAGCTCTTGAGTTTCGTTGGCTGCAGGTGGGTCGCAAGTTTTCTTGCTTCAACTTGCATAGACAGTTCCTGGATCCTCGCCATAAGTTCAGGAAAGACAAGAAGAACATCATCAAAGGTAGAGTTGTAAAAATCTCTACACCACCTCCGTTCACAGGCCAAGAGACCCAGGATCAGTTAAACGCTCTCGAGCCAGATCCAGGGTGTCCAGGGTATTTCAAGGGGTATAATTCAGAACACGCCTGGACTCACAAGACATGCTTGTGGGTTCTGCCTTACTTTAGAGACCTCCTTTGCCCACAAAAGATCGACATGATGCACACTGAAAATAATTACCGCCGAGGCCCTATTTGGTACATTGTTCGGCATAGAGGGGAAGTCGAGGGATTGTTGGGAAACACAGTATTTCAAAAAATTTACCTACGATCATGCAAGATCTATCTAGGAGATGCATAGCAACGAGAGGGGAGAGTGTGTCTACGTACCATCGCATACCGAAAATGGAAGCGTTTAGTAACGCGGTTGATGTAGTCGAACGTCTTCGCGATCCAACCGATGCAAGTACCGAACGTACATCACCTCTGCTTTCAGCACACGTTCAGCTCGATGACTTCCCTCGGGCACTTGATCTAGTTGAGGCCGAAGGAGAGTTCCATCAGCATGATGGCATGGCGATAGTGATGATGAAGTTACTGGCGCAGGGCTTCGCCTAAGCACTACGACGATATGACCGAGGTGTGTAACTGTGGAGGAGGGCAACGCACATGGCTAAGACAAATCTTGGAGTACCTTTGGAGTTCCCCCTGCCCATGTATATAAAGGAGGGAGGAGGAGGACGCCGCCCTAGGAGGGGTGCGCCTATAAGGGAGTCCAACTAGGATTCCCCATCCTAGTTGGAGTCCCCTTCCTTTTCCAAGAGGGGGGAGAGGGAAGGAGTAGGAGAGGGAGAAGGAAAGAGAGGGGATGTCGCCCCTCCCTAGTCCAATTCGGACTTGCCATGCGGCAGCGCATGGCAAACCATTGTAGCTCTTCTCTCCTTTCCCATATGGCCCATTAAGGCCCACTACTTCCTCCGGCGAATTCCCATAACTCTCCGGTACTCCGAAAAATACCCGAATCACGCGGAACCTTTCCGATGTCCAAATATAGCCTTCCAATATATCGATCTTTACGTCTCGACCATTTCCAGACTCCTCGTCATGTCCATGATCTCATCCGGGACTCCGAACAACCTTCGGTACATAAAATCACATAACTCATAATACAAATCATCATCGAACGTTAAGCGTGCGGACCCTACGGGTTCATGAACTATGTAGACATGACCGAGACACATCTCCGGTCAATAACAAATAGCGGAACCTGGGTTCTCATATTGGCTCCTACATATTCTATGAAGATCTTTATCGGTCAAACCGCACAACAACATACGTTGTTCCCTTTGTCATCGGTATGTTACTTTCCCGAGATTCGATCATCGGTATCATTATACCTAGTTCAATATCGTTGCCGGAAAGTCTCTTTACTTGTTCCGTAATGCAACATCCAGGAACTAACTCATTAGTCACATTTCTTGCAAGGCTTATAGTGATGTGCATTACCGAGAGGGCCCAAAGATACCTCTCCGACAAGAGGAGTGACAAATCCTAATCTCGACCTATGCCAACTCAACAAACACCATCGGAGACACTTGTAGAGCATCTTTATAATCACCCAGTTATGTTGTGATGTTTGATAGCACACAAGGTGTTCCTCCGATATTCGGAAGTTGCATGATCTCATAGTCAGAGGAACATGTATAAGTCATGCTGAAAGCAATAGCAATAAAACTAAAAGATCATATATGCTATGCTAATGGATGGGTCTTGTACATCACATCATTCTCTAATGATGTGATCCCGCTCATCAAATGACAACACATGTCTATGGCTAGGAAACTTAACCATCTTCGATTAATGAGCTAGTCAAGTAGAGGCATACTAGGGTGTAACGCCCTCGATGTGGCTATATCTCCTACGTGTCGAAGCAGGACTTAGAGGCATAACCGCATTGAAAGAAATGTCGTAAGTAAGGTAATCTTCACAGCAACCCATGTAAATAGATAATAGGGGAAAAGGTATATAGTTGGCTTACACTCGCCACGTCACACAAATACATGAATAACATTACAATCATCCAATACACTCATGGTCCGACTATGGTACCCAAAATAAAAGAACAACCCCAACATGCGACACGGTCCCGATCGCCCCAACTGGGCACCACTACTGATCATCAGGGAAAGACACATAGTAACGGCGTGAGTCTTTGTCAAACTCCCACTTGAGCTCAAGCGCATCATCTGGAACGGAATCATCGGTCTCTGCATCTGGTTTGGAAGTAATCTGTGAGTCACGGGGACTCAGCAATCTCGCACCCTCGCGATCAAGACTATTTAAGCTTATAGGTAAGGCAAGGTAATATGAGGAGCTGCAGCAAGCGACTAGCGTATATGGTGGCTAACCTGTTCGAAAAAGAGAGCGAGAAGAGAAGGCAAAGCACGAATGAAGAACTATGATCAAGAAGTGATCCTATAACAACCTACGTCAAGCATTACTCCAACACTGTGTTCACTTCCCGGACTCCATCGAGAAGAGACCATCACGGTTACACACGCGGTTGATTCATTTTAATTAAGTTAAGTTTCATGTTATCTACAACCGGACATTAACAAATTCCCATCTGCCCATAACCGCGGGCATGGCTTTCGAAAGTTCAAATCCCTGCAGGGGAGTCCCAACTTAGCCCATCACAAACTCTCACGGTCAACGAAGGATATTCCTTCTCCCCAGACATTTCGATCAGACTCGGCATCCCGGTTCTACAAGACATCCTCGACAAGGGTAAAACAAGTCCAGCAACACCGCCCTAATGTGCCGACAAATCCCGATAGGAGCTGCACATATCTCGTTCTCAGGGCACACTCAGATGAACACTACGTACAACTAAAACCAACCCTCAAGTTTCCCCGAGGTGGCGTTGCAAGTGGCTCTGTTTGGACCAACACTCAGAGGAGCACTGGCCCGGGGGGTTTAAATAAAATGACCCTTGGGCTCCGGAAACCCAAGGGAGAAAGAGGCTAGGTGGCAAATGGTAAAACCAAGGTTGGGCATTGCTAGAGGAGTTTTATTCAAGGCGACCTGTCAAGGGGTTCCCATTATCACCCAACCGCGTAAGGAACGCAAAATCTGGGAACATAACACCGATATGACGGAAACTAGGGCGGCAAGAGTGGAAAAAAACACTAGGCAAAAGGCCAAACCTTCCACCCTTTACCAAGTATATAGATGCATTAAGATAACAAGATAATATAGTGATATCCCAACAATAAACAATTTCCAACAAGGAACGATCTCCAATCTTCACCTGCAACTAGCAACGCTATAAGAGGGGCTGAGCAAAGCAGTAACATAGCCAATCAACGGTTTGCTAGGACATGGTGGGTTAGAGGTTTGACATGGAAATTTGGGAGGCATGGTAAGCAGGTGGTAGGTATCATAGCATAGGCATAGCAAAAGAGCGAGCATCTAGCAAGCAAACATAGAAGTGATTTCGAGGGTATGATCATCTTGCCTGCAAAGTTGTCAGAGTTGACTTGATCCTCGTAAGCAAACTCAATGGGCTCCTTGTTAGCGAACTCGTCGCCCGGCTCTATCCAAACAAGACAAACAAGCAAAAGGAACACAATCAACCACGTGCAAAGCTCAAACAACATGATGCGAACAAGGTATGCTATGCGGGATGCGATATGTGATGCATATGCAAGATTTGACAAGGAAATATTGAACCTTGGCTCAAATTGGAAATCCAAGAGTGCCACTGGAAAGGTGAGGTGATTTCGGTTGAAATCGATATAAAGATCACCGGAATCGGATGCACGGTTTGGAAATGGCAAGCAAAACAAATATGGCACCGATCTGCGATAATCAGCAAGTAGTCATCTAAAAGCATCAAGAGAAATTTGCTACAGCACTCAAACATGACAACAAAATACATGGCAGGGATCCACTCATGATGCTTGACAAAAGATGAACACTGAGATACAGCTAATTCATCAATTAACAGGTTCAAACAAGCATGGCAAAAGTGCAAATGATAAACAGGTTTCGGACTTAGTGAAATTAACACAAGTCTGGAATTTAACATCAGGTAGCACAATTTGGAGCATGAAAACTATATGCTACAGGAACTTAACATGGAAAAGCAAGGCATTACATGAAGCTACTCAAAGCACTTACCAAAAGTCCCTTAGTGACGTTGAGCCAAAATGGATCATAAAATACAATTGCAAGCATGTGAACATGGCAAAAACATAAATAGATTACAGACTTGGAGAAAAACTGGAGCATGCAAATCAGTTAGCGAGTAGGCATGTTCACGAGCTCGATGCACCCACTACAGAGCATGGCATGACAAACTAAGCATACACCCATCAAGAATACATATCATAGAAGCTAGACATGGCAAGAACAACAACATAGCATGCACGGATCAATAACAACATCCTCGGCAAAATCGCTAACAAGTCAACAATCTGCCAGGATTCACGAAATAGCAAAAGTAGAGCTCGATTGACTCAACCTAGGTTTCTCCATAATTGAAAACAAAGACATGGATGGATAGAGCACAACAATGTTAACAAATCATCCTTACTGATCATCCTCAAAAGAGGCACGGATCACTAGGAAACAACATGAACATATGGCATATTGACAAAATTAGATCAAGGACTTAGTGAAATTCTAAGTCCCTGAAAATCAGCACTAACGAATGCACTACTTTGCAAGCTTGTGATAGTCACCACACATCACAAAAGTACATGGTAAGCACCTCTGTAAAGATGGTATGGCATATAACAAAACTCAAGTAGAATAGCTATTTGATGAAACAGATCTGACAATTTTCCGGGGGGGAGATGTCTTTATATATGTAGAGGGAGCTAGGAGACACCAAATTGAGGACGGTTTGCGGCCACGTGATCGTGATCGAACGCTCTAGATGATGGAGAGGGTTTAGGTGGGTTTTGGGCCACTTTGGAGGGGTGTTGGGCTGCAACACACACGAGGCCTTCTCGGTCCCTCGGTTAACCGTTGGAGTATCAAACGAAGTCCAAATGGCATGAAACTTGACAGGCGGTCTACCGGTAGTAAACCAAGGCCGCATGGCAAGTCTCGGTCCAATCCGGAAATGTTTAACCCCCACACACGAAAAGATCTAGAAAGGACCACCGGAGGAGATAGGAGCACCGGAATGCAAAACGGACAAAGGGGAAAATGCTCGGATGCATGAGACGAACACGTATGCAAATGCAATGCACATGATGACATGATATGAGATGCATGACAAAGACAACAACACACAAAGACAAAACCCGAACCCGAGGAAATAAAATAACTTAGGCCGGAAACGACAAGAGTTGGAGTACATATAAGGTAAATTACATCCGGGGTGTTACAACACTCCACCACTACGAAAGGATCTCGTCCCGAGATCTAGGACTGGGAAAACGCCGGGTACTCAGAACGGAGGTGATCCTCGCGTTCCCAGGTAGCTTCACGGTCGGAATGGTGTGACCACTTGACTTTGAGGAATTTGATTGACTTATTGCGAGTCTTGTGTTCAGTGTCTTCAAGAATAGCCACGGGGTGCTCACGATAAGAAAGGTCTTCTTAGAGATCAATGTCTTCGAAGTTGACGGTGCGGTCAGGAGTCTTGAAGCACTTGCGGAGCTGAGAGACATGGAACAAGTCGTGCACATTTGCAAAGTTTGAAGGAAGCTCGAGTTGATAGGCGAGATCGCATCTCTTGCTGACGATCTTGAAAGGACCCACATATCTAGGGGCAAGCTTCCCTTTGATACCGAAGCGATGAGTACCTTTCATTGGAGAGACGCGGAGGTAAACATGGTCTCCGATCTCGAAAGCTAAATCACGATGCTTACTATCATGGTAGCTCTTCTGGCGTGATTGCGCTGCTTTGAGGTTATCACGAATGACTTTGCACATCTCCTCTGCCTCTGTGATTAAGTCATTTCCAAGAAGTTGACGTTCACAGGTCTCTGACCAGTTAAGAGGAGTACGGCACTTCCTGCCATAGAGAATTTCGAATGGGGCCTTGCCCGAACTTGCTTGAAAACTGTTGTTGTAGGAGAATTCGGCATATGGAAGACAATCTTCCCACTTCATACCGAAAGAGATAACACAAGCCCTAAGCATATCTTCAAGAATCTGATTGACACGCTCGACTTGACCGCTAGTTTGAGGATGGAAAGCTGTGCTAAAGCAGATGTTGGTGCCCATGGCCTTCTGAAAAGAATCCCAAAGATTGGATGTAAAGCTGCTGCCACGGTCTGAAGAGATCAACTGTGGAATGCCGTGCAGAGAGACAATCCGAGAGGTATACAGCTCCGCCAATTGAGCTGCAGTGATAGACTCTTTGATAGGCAGGAAATGAGCCACTTTAGTGAGCTTGTCAATGACAACGAATATAGCATCATTGCCACACTTGGACTTTGGAAACCCAGTCACGAAGTCCATCTCAATGTGGTCAAACTTCCATTCTGGAATGGCAAGTGGTTGTAGAAGACCAGCTGTTCGTTGGTGTTCTGCCTTCACTCTTCTGCAGACATCACATTCATTCACGAACTGAGCAATCTCGCGCTTCATTCGAGTCCACCAATAAGCCTGCTTGAGGTCCTGGTACATCTTCGTACTCCCAGGGTGGATGGAGAGGAGTGAATTGTGTGCCTCATTCATAATAACTTTACGAAGGTCACCTTTAGGCACAACAATGCGATCCTCGAAGAAGAGAGTATCCTTGTCATCAAGGCGATAGCACTTGTACTTGGGTTGACTCTTGGCAATCCCAATCTTCACCTTCTTCACCATAGTATCAAGAAGTTGGGCCTCGCGAATCTGATCTTCCAAAGTAGGAGAGACTTGAAGGTTGGCGAGGAAACCTTGAGGAACAACTTGCAGATTGAGTTTGCGGAAAGCTTCACAAAGCTCGGGTTGGTAAGGCTTGATAATCAGACTGTTGCAGTACGCCTTCCTGCTCAAAGCGTCAACAATCACATTGGCCTTTCCTGGAGTATATTCGATGCTCGGATTATACTCTTGAATCATTTCGACCCAACGAGTCTGCCTGAGGTTGAGATTAGGCTGAGTGAAGATGTAATTGAGACTCTTGTGGTCAGTGAAGATGTCCACTTTTCTTCCCAATAAGAGATGTCTCCAACTGAAAAGAGCATGCACAACTGCCACCAACTCGAGTTCATGAGTGGGGTAGTTCTTCTCGTTGGGCTTCAACTGCCGAGAGGTATAAGCCACAACTTTCTTCTCTTGCATCAACACTGCACCAAGACCTTGAAGAGAGGCATCGCAGAAGACCTCGAACGGTTTGGCTTCATCAGGAGGAGTCAGAACTGGAGCAGTGACTAATTTCTCTTTCAGGGTGTTGAAAGCGATGTCACACTCAGGAGACCAAATGTACTTGACGTGCTTCTGGAGAAGGTTTGAAGAGGCTTCACGATCTTTGAAAAGTTCTCAACGAACCTTCAACAGTAGCTTGCGAGACCAAGGAAGCTGCGGAGTTGCTTCACGTTCTGAGGTGGTTCCCAATTCACAATTGCAGACACCTTCTCAGGATTCACCGCTATACCCTTGGCAGAGATAATATGCCCAAGATAGAGAACCTCATCGAGCCAAAACTCGCACTTTGAGAACTTGGCGTAGAACTGATGTTCCCTGAGCTTATCGAGCACCAAACGCAAGTGCTTGGCATGATCTTCCTTGTTCTTCGAAAAGACCAGAATGTCATCGAGATAGACCAAGACAAAGTCATTTGTATAGGCGTTAAAGATGAAGTTCATCATGCGAGAGAAAGTCGGAGGAGCATTGACGAGGCCAAAAGACATGATAGTGTATTCATATGAACCATAGCTTATTCTGAAAGCCGTCTTGGGAATATCTTGCTCACGGATTCGAATCTGGTGATAGCCCATATGGAGTTCAAGCTTGGAGAATACTTGAGCACCTTTGAGTTGTTCAAATAGCTCATTGATGTTGGAAAGTGGGTACTTGTTCTTGATAGTCTTCTTGTTCAATGGACGGTAGTCAACACAAAGTCGGTCAGTTCCATCCTTCTTCTTCACAAAAAGAACTCCACAACCCCACGGAGAAGAACTAGGTCGGATGAGACCCATTCGCTCTTGAATATCGAGTTGCTTCTTCAGCTCCTTCAACTCTTCAGGTCCAAGCTTGTAGGGACGTTTGCAAACAGGTTCCATGCCAGGCTCAAGATCGATGACGAATTCAACTGGTCGGTATGGAGGCATTCCTGGAAGCTCTTCTGGAAAGATGTCTTGATATTCGCAAACGACTAGAATTTGAGAGATGGCATCCAGTTCACCCTTCTCATTGAGAGAAAACAGACGGATGGTATCATCATGAGCGGCAAAGACAATTACATCCTCAGACGAATGAGTCAATTGAATCTGCTTGGCAGCACAATCAAGATGCGCCTTGTGCTTAGAAAGCCAATCCATTCCAAGAATAAGATCAATATTTGAGTTTCCAAGAACCACTGGAGAGGACAGAAACTTGTAGTCGCCCAACGTGATAGAGACATCCGGGATGCAATTGTTAGAAGTCATTTGCTTGCCCAGAGACACAATCTTTAACGGTAAAGGAATCCTTTCGGTCACAAAATCATGCTTGGCAACAAATGGTGTTGAAATAAAAGAAAGCGATGCACTAGTGTCAAAAAGAACTTTTGCAGGAACATCGTTAATAGGAAGGTTACCCATGATGACATCTGGCGAGTCCTCTGCCTGAGCTGCGTTCAACAAGTTGACCTTGGCGTGCTTGGGGTTATGCTTGACCACAACTGTACTTGCCGATCTCACAGGAGGAGGAGGAGGGAGACGCCTCTGATTGAAGCATTTGTTGGCATAGTGACCCTTCTGTTGGCACTTGTTGCACGTGACCTCTGAAAGCGGACGGTGATACGGAGCACTCGATCTTGGAGCTTGAGACGAAGTCTTGTTCTGAAAGCCAGGGTTGGGTGGGTGGGAAGATCCACTGCCACCTTTGCTCTTCTGCTGATAAGGTTGATGGAACGGAGGAGGAGGAAGCCAATACGTCTGCTGCTTAGCCACTTGAGTAGAGGAAGAAGGAGTAACATCTCTGACTCGCTTCTTGGAAGCATCACACCTCAACTGAGCAGCCTCTTGCTTCAGTGCCATGTTGTAGAACTCATCGTACCTCAAGGGCTCAAAGAGAACAAGAGCGAGCTGAATTTCTTCTCTGAGACCACCCCTGAACTGGTATATCATGCTCTTCTCGTCAGGGACGTCCTGCTTAGAAAAACGGGCGAGCTCCTGAAACATCTTGTTGTACTCGTAGACAGACATAGAGCCTTGCTTCAGGTTGCGGAATTCCTCACGCTTGCTTTCAACCACGCTCTGAGGAATATGATGAGCTTTGAAGTCTTGACGGAATTCATCCCAGGTAATCACACTGCCTCCTCTGGAATCTTTGTACTGCTGAAACCATTCTGCAGCTTGGTCTTTGAGTTGGAAGGAAGCGAACTTGACAAAGTCCTCAGGCCTGATGTTACTGCACTCAAAATGCTTGCCTATGTCCACGAGCCAATCATCAGCGTCTGTTGCCTCAACACAATTGCTGAAGATCTTTGGCTGGTTAGCAAGGAACTGGTTGAGTGTAGCAAAATGATTTTGTTTGTTGCCTTGACCCTGGTTCGCTTGGTTGCGCTCTTGAAGAAGTTGCATGATTAGCTGCGGGTTTGCATTGGTAGCGGCCATCACAGCTTGCCATGCCTCCGGAGGTGGAGGTGGTGGTGGAAGATCAGGATTCGGAGTCGTGCGCGTTGGAGGAGCCATCCTAAAGAGGTTGACATCCATTAGCACATTGATAGACAAATATTGAAGCTGAAACAAGCGGGTTGAAATTGCAACATATAGTCTTCATATCCGAGCAAAATGAACGAATGCATTCCAATTGAAATGGTCACATATCCATAAATTGAGAAGCCACTTAGAATTGAGGAAGAAGAATAAGAATAAAAAAACAACAAGGTACGGACCAAGAACGAATACTCGGTAAAGATCACCCAATCTCGAACCAAATATCCGTGGAAGAAGAACTAGAGCTATAAGAATTCCCACCTATGAAACTCTCGAACCTTTCCGGTTATGCAATCAGGTGTTGGGGATACATGGGAAGCATAATATCTCACCCAAATCTAGCAAATCCTACATCCAGTTGTATCCATCCTTCAACACATAACTGAGAAAAACTTCGGAAATCGTCTACCTCAACCTTCGAAAAGCATCTGTTATACAAGTTATGGCAATACTCCCGAACTCCTACCCCAGTATTGGGTGGCATCGACGTTATCTCACCAACAACTGCATAAAAGAGATTTTCGATGTCGGCGAAACTAATCTCAGGTATTCCAGAACTGCAACGATAAAATTGTGACGACAACACCTCGGAGCTCAACTCCCTGGGACACTGCCACAACCCCTAAATGACAGGAGGCACCAAGAATAATGTTCTCGTCACAAATCGATCGGAACGATTCCAAGATACCCGCGTGATCCTAAATTTTTTTAGTGAAATTTGAGAAGATAAGAGTCAAAACTCTACGTCAGGATGCCTTACCAGAGCGATGAAGGGACTGGGGAGTAAAAAGGATTCCAAAACTCTCCGATATATAATTCCTAAATGACTCAAAACATTTTTCTAGACTCAACAACGTCAGCTATTCGATCAAGCAGGGGGGCTCCTAAGGTCGGGGAAGGCTCTAATTACCAACTTGTAACGCCCTCGATGCGGCTATATCTCCTACGTGTCGAAGCACGACTTAGAGGCATAACCGCATTGAAATCAATGTCGCAAGTAAGATAATCTTCACAACAACCCATGTAAATAGATAATAGGGGAAAAGGAATATAGTTGGCTTACACTCGCCACGTCACACAAATACATGAATAACATTACAATCATCCAATACACGAATGGTCCGACTACGGTACCCAAAATAAAAGAACAACCCCTGTAACACCCTCGATGCGACTATAGCTCCCACGTGTCGAGGCACGACTTAGAGATATAATCGCATTGAAGGCATATGTCGCAAGTTAGGCAATCTTCACAACATCCCATGTAATATAGATAATAAAAGGGGAGATAACATAGTTGGCTTACACTCGCCACGTCAATCAAGTACATAAATAGCATTTCAACATTCAAACACTCATGGCCTGACTACGGCGCCAAAATAAAAGACAGCCCAACATGCGACACGGTCCCGATCAGCCCAACTGGGCACCACTACTGATCATCAGGAAAAGAAACATAGTATCGCTGAGAGTCCTCGTCGAACTCCCACTTGAGCTCGAGCGCGTCACCTGGGGCAGAATCATCAGGCCCTGCATCTGGTGTAATAGTAATCTGTGAGCCACAGGGATTCAACAATCTCGCACCCTCGCAATCAAGACTATTTAAGCTTAATAGGTAAGGTAAGGTGAAAATATGTAGAGCTGCGGCAAGCGACTAGCATATATGGTGGCTAACCTATTCGCAAAGGAGAGCGAGAAGAGGGGGCAAAGCGCGAGCGAGAAACTAGAGGACAACTGCGCAAGCATTACTCCAACATCGTGTTCACTTCCCAGACTCCGCCGAGAAGAGACCATCACGGTAACTCACACAGTTGATTCATTTTAATTAAGTTAAGGTTCAAGTTATCTACAACCGGACATTAACAAATTCCCATCTGCCCATAACCACGGGCACGACTTTCGAAAGTTCAAATCCCTGCAGGGGAGTCCCAACTTAGCCCATGACAAGCTCTCACGGTCAACGAAGAATAGACCTCCTCCCGAGACGTTCCGATCAGACTCGGTACCTCGGTTCTTCAAGACACTTCGACAGGTTAAAACAAGACCAGCAACACCGCCCGAATGTGCCAACAAATCCCGATAGGAGCTGCACATATCTCATTCTCAGGGCACACTCAGATGAGCCAGACGTCGGGTAGGCCAGCCCAGAGTTGCCCCTGGTAGCCCCGGACATCGCTCGGTTGGACCAACACTCAGAGAAGCACTGGCCCGGGGGGGCTTAAATAAGATGACCCTCGGCCTCCGGAAACCCAAGGGAAAAGAGGCTAGGTGGAAAATGGTAAAACCAAGGTTGGGCATTGCTGGAAAAGCTTTAAACAAGACGAACTATCAAGGGGTTCCCATTATAACCCAACCACGTAAGGAACGCAAAATCCGGGAACATAACACCGATATGACGGAAACTAGGGCGGCAAGAGTGGAACAAAACACTAGGCGAGAGGCCGAGCCTTCCACCCTTTACCAAGTATATAGATGCATTAAGATAACATGGCAATATAATGATATCCCAACAAGTAAATAATGTTCCAACAAGGAACAGTCTCCAATCTTCACTTGCAACTAGCAACGCTATAAGAGGGGCTGAGCAAAGCGGTAACATAGCCAATCAACGGTTTGCTAGGACATGGTGGGTTAGAGGTTTGACATGGCAATTTGGGAGGCTTGAAATCAAGTGGTAGGCATCGTAGCATTGGCATAGCAAAAGAGCGAGCATCTAGCAAAGCAAAGATAGTAGTGATTTCGAGGGTATGATCATCTTGCCTGCAAAGTTGTCAGAGTTGCCTGGATCCTCGAAAGCAAACTCAACGGGCTCCTCATTAGTGAACTCGTCTCCCGGCTCTACCCAAACAAGACAAACAAGCAAATGGAACACAATCAACCACATGCAAAGCTCAAACAATATGATGCAAAGATGGTATGCTATGCGGGATGCGATGCGGGATGCATATGCAAGATGTGACAGGGAATGCATGAACCTGGCCTCAACTTGTAAAACCAAGTGTGCCACTGGAAAGATGAGATGAAATCGCTTGAAAACGATATAAAGAACGCCGGAATCGGAGTTACGATTTGGAAATGGCAAGCGATTCAAATATGACATCGGTCTGCGATTTACAGCAAGTAGCATCTAAATGCAATGAGATGAACATGCTACAGCACTCAAACATGACAAAAAAATACATGGCATGGATGCATTCAAGATGCTTAACAAAAGTCTAGAACTGAGCTACGGCCAATTCATCCATTAACAGGTCCAAACAAGCATGGCAAAAATGCATATGGTAAACAGATTTCAGACTTAGTGAAATTAACACTTGTTTGGAATTTCAGATCAGGTAGCACTTTTGGAGCAACAAAACTACATGCTACAGGACCTGAACATGGCAAAGTAAAACATGGAATGGAGCTACTCAAAAAGCTTAACAAAAGTCCCTTAGTGACCTTGAGCCAAAAGGGATCAGAAAACACATTTGCAAGCATGTGAACATAGCAAAAGCATAATCAGTTTTCAGACTTAGTGAAAACTGGCACATGCTGAAAACAGATATCAAGTAGGCATCTTTACGAGCTTGATGCACTCACTACGGAGCAAGTCATGAAAATCTAAGAATACATCCACCAAGAATACACAAAATTCAAGCTAAACATGGCAAGAACAATAACATAGCATGCACGGATCAACTACAACATCCCCGACAAAATCGCTAACAAGTAGACAATCTGCCCGGATTCACGAAGTAGCAAAAGTAGAGCTCGATTGACTCAAGCTAGGGTGCTCCATAATTGCAAATAAAGACATGGATGGATAGAGCACTACAAGGTTAATAAAACATCCTTACTGATCATCCTCAAAAGAGACATGGATCACTAGGAAACAACATGAACATATGGCAACATGAGATAAACAGTTCAAGGACTTAGTGGAAATGTTAAGTCCCTGAAATTAGCATTGCCAAGTGCCTCACTTTGCAAGCTTGTGCTAGTCACCACACACATCACAAAAATACATGGGTTGCACCTCTAGATAGATGGAAAAACCCTTAACAAGACATATGTAGAGCTCCAGGGCATATCATGCACACAATAATCATGGCAAAAATGACAAATATCTAAATGGAGCAGCAGATCTGACAATTATCTCAAGTAGCACTCTTCTAACAGAATTTCGGGCATCAATATGAACTCAAATGAAAATGATGCAATGGAATGAAATGATGTACTCTCTGAGACGAACATTTTGGTATCTATATGCCCAAAACGGAGCTACAGATGAGGAGTTACGATGCGATGAACAAGGGCATATGAACTAGGGTTAGGGAGAAAGTCAACCGAGATTTAAATCTCAGATCCAGATCCGGGGCTTCACGCGAAACGAGGTTCGCCGGAACTGTTCCCGGGGGCGCCGGAGTTGGTGTCGCCGGATCCGGCCGGAGCTGAACTTGGCACCGGCGAGGAGAGGACGGGGGGCGTCGGAGTGGGGCGGCGCTGCGAAGGCGGCACGGCGACCGGGCGAGGCGGCGGCGGCCGGCGACGGCGACCACGGCGGCCGGCGTCGAAGGGCGGCGAGGTGGCTCGGCCGCCGGAGCGCGGGGAGAAGAATCCTCGGGCGGCACGACGAGGTAGGAGGGCGGCGGCAGGCGCGGGCTCGCGGGGGCCGTCCCAGGGCCGAGCGGGCCGGCGTGGCGGGAGCCCCCGGCGGGACACGTGGCGCTCCCTGACAGGCCGGTCGCGGCGGCGGAATTTTGTCCGCTAGGACATGGACATGTCCGGCGGCGACGGGGATTTTTAGGGTTTGAGGAGAGGGGAACGAGACTTTTCGGAGGGGGGTCTTTATATAGGCATAGGAGGAGCTAGGAGAGTCCAAATGAGGTGCGGTTTTCGGCCACGCGATCGTGATTGAACGCTCTAGATGATGGAGAGGGTTTTGGTGGGTTTTTGCAAAATTGGAGGGGTGTTGGGCTGCAACACACACGAGGCCTTTTCGGTCCCTCGGTTAACCGTTGGAGCATCAAACGAAGTCCAAATGGTACGAAACTTGACAGGCGGTCTACCGGTAGTAAACCAAGGCCGCTTGGCAAGTCTTGGTCCAATCCGGAAATGTTCAATCCCCACACACGAAAGAAAGGTAGAAATAACCACCAGAGGAGAATGAAGCGCCGGAATGCAAAACGGACAACGGGGAAAATGCTTGAATGCATGAGATGAACACGAATGCAAATGCAATGCACATGATGACATGATATGAGATGCATGACAACGATAACAACACACGGAGACAAAGACCCGAACTCAAGAAAATAAAATAACTTAAGGCCGGAAATGGCAAGAGTTGGATTACATATTGGGTAAGTTACATCCGGGGTGTTACAACCCCAACATGCGACACGGTCCCGATCGCCCCAACTGGGCACCACTACTGATCATCAGGGAAAGACACATAGTAACGGCGTGAGTCTTCGTCGAACTCCCACTTGAGCTCAAGCGCATCATCTGGAACGGAATCATCGATCCCTGCATCTGGTTTGGAAGTAATCTGTGAGTCACGGGGACTCAGCAATCTCGCACCCTCGCGATCAAGACTATTTAAGCTTATAGGTAAGGCAAGGTAATATGAGGAGCTGCAGCAAGCGACTAGCGTATATGGTGGCTAACCTGTTCGAAAAAGAGAGCGAGAAGAGAAGGCAAAGCACGAACGAAGAACTATGATCAAGAAGTGATCCTATAACAACCTACGTCAAGCATTACTCCAACACCGTGTTCACTTCCCGGACTCCGCCGAGAAGAGACCATGACGGTTACACATGCGGTTGATTCATTTTAATTAAGTTAAGTTTCATGTTATCTACAACTGGACATTAACAAATTCCCATCTGCCCATAACCGCGGGCACGACTTTCGAAAGTTCAAATCCCTGCAGGGGAGTCCCAACTTACCCATCACAAGCTCTCACGGTCAATGAAGGATATTCCTTCTCCCGAGACATTTCGATCAGACTCGGCATCCCGGTTCTACAAGACATCCTCGACAAGGGTAAAACAAGTCCAGCAACACCGCCCGAATGTGCCGACAAATCCCGATAGGAGCTGCACATATCTCGTTCTCAGGGCACACTCAGATGAACACTATGTACAACTAAAACCAACCCTCAAGTTTCTCCGAGGTGGCACTGCAAGTGGCTCTGTTTGGAACAACACTCAGAGGAGCACTGGCCCGGGGGGGTTTAAATAAGATGACCCTTGGGCTCCGGAAACCCAAGGGAAAAAGAGGCTAGGTGCCAAATGGTAAAACCAAGGTTGGGCATTGCTGTAGGAGTTTTATTCAAGGCGAACTGTCAAGGGGTTCCCATTATCACCCAACCGCATAAGGAACGCAAAATCCGGGAACATAACACCGATATGACGGAAACTAGGGCGGCAAGAGTGGAACAAAACACTAGGCAAAAGGCCAAGCCTTCCACCCTTTACCAAGTATATAGATGCATTAAGATAACAAGATAATATAGTGATATCCCAACAATAAACAATGTTCCAACAAGGAACGATCTCCAATCTTCACCTGCAACTAGCAACGCTATAAGAGGGGCTGAGCAAAGCGGTAACATAGCCAATCAACGGTTTGCTAGGACATGGTGGGTTAGAGGTTTGAGAAGGCAATTTGGTAGGAATGATAAGCAAGTGGTAGGTATCATAGCATAGGCATAGCAAAAGAGCGAGCATCTAGCAAGCAAAGATAGAAGTGATTTCGAGGGTATGATCATCTTGCCTGCAAAGTTGTCAGAGTTGACTTGATCCTCGTAAGCAAACTCAATGGGCTACTCGTTAGCGAACTCGTCTCCTGGCTCTACCCAAACAAGACAAACAAGCAAAAGGAACACAATCAACCACGTGCAAAACTCAAACAACATGATGCGAGCAAGGTATGTTATGCGGGATGCGATATGTGATGCATATGCAAGATTTGACAAGGAAAGATTGAACCTGGCCTCAAATTGGAAATCCAAGAGTGCCACTGGAAAGGTGAGGTGATTTTGGTTGAAATCGATATAAAGATCACCGGAATCGGATGCACGGTTTGGAAATGGCAAGGAAAACAAATATGGCACCGGTCTGCGATAATCAGCAAGTAGCCATCTAAAAGCATCAAGATAGATATGCTATAGCACTCAAACATGACAACAAAATACATGGAGGGGATCCACTCATGATGCTTGACAAAAGATGAACACTGAGCTACGGCTAATTCATCCATTAACAGTTCAAACAAGCATGGCAAAAGTGCAAATGATAAACATGTTTCAGACTTAGTGAAATTAACACAAGTCTGGAATTTAACATCAGGTAGCACACTTTGGAGCATGAAAACTATATGCTACAGGAACTTAACATGGAAAAGGAAGGCATTACATGAAGCTACTCAAAGCACTTACCAAAAGTCCCTTAGTGACCTTGAGCCAAAATGGATCATAAAATACAATTGCAAGCATGTGAACATGGCAAAAACATAAATAGATTACAGACTTGGAGAAAAACTAGAGCATGCAAATCAGTTAGCGAGTAGGCATGATCACGAGCTCGATGCACCCACTACAGAGCATGGCATGACAAACTAAGCATACACCCATCAATAATACATATCATAGAAGCTATACATGGCAAGAACAACAACATAGCATGCACGGATCAATAACAACATCCTCGGCAAAATCGCTAACAAGTCAACAATCTGCCAGGATTCACGAAATAGCAAAAGTAGAGCTCGATTGAGTCAACTAGGGTGCTCCATAATTGTAAACAAAGACAACGATATTTAGAGCACCACAATGTTAACAAATCAAAAACAACATGAACATATGGCATATTGACAAAATCAGATCAAGGACTTAGTGAAATTCTAAGTCCCTGAAAATCAGCATTAATGAATACACTACTTTGCAAGCTTGTGCTAGTCACCAGACATATCACAAAAATACATGGTAAGCACCTCTGTAAAGATGGTATGGCATATAAAAAACTCATGTAGAACTCAGGAGCATATCATGCACACATTAATCATGGCAAAAATGACAAATAGCTATTTGATGAAACAGATCTGACAATTTAACCATATAGCCCTCTTCCAACAGCATTTCGGGCGTCAAGATGAGCTCAAATGAAAATGATGCAGTGAGATGAAATGATGTACTCTCTGAGGCGAACATTTTGCTATGCTACACGCCCAAAACTGAGCCACGGGTGCAGAGTTATGATGCAATGAAAAACGCTAAAAATACTAGGGGTGAGGGGAAAAGTCAACCGGCTAGATCCAGATCTAGGGTTCGTGTACGCCTCCCGAGGATGACCAAAACAGTGCTGCGGTGGCCGGAGCGCCGCGAGGGGTCGCCGGAGTGGAGGAGGCCGGTCGGAACGGGCGGGGCCGGCCGGATCTGAGGCCGGGACGGCGCGGCGGCGAGGAAGGGGCCACGGGCGCGGTGACCGCGAGGTGGGGCGTCGACATGGCGGTGGAGGCGGTGGTCGCCGGCGAACGGGCGTGCGGCGGCCGGAGGTGGCGGGCGGCGGCCCGAGGCGATGTGGGCGGCACGGCGAGGAGGAAGACGGCGGCAGGCGCGCGAAGGCGGCGGCGACGCGCGCGGGCCAGGGAGGGCCTCCCGCGGGCCGAGCGGGGCGGTGCGGCGGCGGACGGCAGCACGCCACGAGGCGGCTCAGGAGTGGGCGGCGGTGGCGCCGGACATGTCTGGCCCGGCGGGTTTTCGTCCACCGACGCGAGGAGAGGGAGAGGGCTAGGTTTGACCGTGATTTTCGGGGGGGGGGTGTCTTTATATAGGTAGAGGGAGCTACGAGACACCAAATTGAGCACGGTTTGCGGCCACGCGATCGTGATCGAGCGCTCTAGATGATGGAGAGGGTTTAGGTGGGTTTTGGGCCACTTTGGAGGGGTGTTGGGCTGCAACACAGACGAGGCCTTCTCGGTCCCTCGGTTAACCGTTGGAGTATCAAACGAAGTCCAAATGGCACGAAACTTGACAGGCGGTCTACCGGTAGTAAACCAAGGCCGCATGGCAAGTCTCGGTCCAATCCAGAAATGTTTAAGCCCCACACACGAAAAGAGGTAGAAAGGACCACCGGGGGATATAGGAGCGCCGGAATGCAAAACGGACAACGGGGAAAATGCTCGGATGCATGAGACGAACACGTATGCAAATGCAATGCACATGATGACATGATATGAGATGCATGACAAAGACAACAACACACGAAGACAAAACCCGAACCCGAGGAAATAAAATAACTTAGGCCGGAAACGACAAGAGTTGGAGTACATATAAGGTAAATTACATCCGGGGTGTTACATAGGGACACTCTGTTTGTCTATGTATTCACACATGTATCAAGTTTCCGGTTCATACAATTCTAGCATAAATAATAAACATTATCATGATATAAGTAAATATAAATAACAAACTCTATTATTACCTCTAGGGCATATTTCCTTCAGTCTCCCACTTGCACTAAAGTCAATAATCTAGTTCATGTCATCTTGTGATTTAACAACAATAGTTCACATCTTTATGTGATTAGTTCACATCTCCATGTGACTAATACCCAAAAGGGTTTACTAGAGTCAATAATTTATTTCACATGGCTATGTGATTAACACCCAAAGAGTGATCATGTTTTGCTTGTGAGACGAATTTAGTCAAGGAGTCTGCCACATTCAGAGTCGTATGTATTTTCCAAATTTTTCTATGTCTATAATGCTCTACACGGAGCAACTCTGGCTAATTGCTCCCACTTTCAATATGTATCTAGATTGAGACTCAGAGTCATCCAGATCAGTGTCAAAACTTGCATCACGTAACTCTTTACGATGAACTTTTTGTCACCTCCATAACTAAGAAACATATCCATATTCCGCTAAGGATAACTTTGACCGATGTCCAGTGATCCACTCGTCGATCACTATTTTACCCTCTTGCCAGACTCTTGGTGAGGTACACAATAGGTCTGGTACACAGCAGCATACTTTATAGAACCTATGGCTGAGGCATAGGGAATGACTTTTCATTCTCTTTCTATTTTCTGCCGTGGTCGGGTTTTGAGTCTTTACTCAACTTCACAACTTGCAACACATGCAAGAACCCCTTCTTTGACTATTCCATTTTGAACTACTTCAAAACCTTGTCAAGGTATGTACTCATTGAAAAATATATCAAGCATCCTAATCTATCTTTATAGATCTTGATGCTCAATATGTAAGTAGCCTCACCGAGGTCTTTCTTTGAAAAAATCCTTTCAAACACTCCTTTATGCTTTCCAGAAAATTTTGCATCATTTCTGATCAACAATATGTCATTCACATATACTTATCAGAAAGGCTGTAGTGCTCCCACTCACTTTCTTGTAAATACAGGCTTCACTGCAAGTCTTTATAAAACCATATGCTTTGATCACTTTATAGATGGATCGCTGGAGCTTGGACACTTTGTTAGCACCTTTAGGATTGACAAAACCTTCTTGTTGCATCATATACAACTCTTCTTTAAGAAATCCATTAAGGAATTCAGTTTCGACATCCATTTGCCAGATTTCATAAAATGTGGCAATTGCTAACATGATTCGGACAGACTTAAGCATCGCTATGAGTGAGAAAATCTCATCGTAGTCAAGATCATGAACTTGTCGAAAAACTTTTGCGACAATTCGAGCTTTGTATATAGTAATACTACTATCAACGTCTCTCTTCCTCTTGAAGATCCATTTATTCTCAATGGCTTGCCGATCATTGGGCAAGTCAACCAAAGTCCACACTTTGTTCTCATACATGGATCCCATCTCAGATTTCATGGCCTCAAGCCATTTTGCGGAATCTGGGCCCATCATCGCTTCCTCATAGTTCGTAGGTTCAACATGGTCTAGTAACATGACTTCCAGAAAGGATTATCGTACCACTCTGGTGTGGACCATACTCTGGTTGACCTACGAGGTTCGGTAGTAACTTGATCTGAAGATTCATGATCATCATCATTAGCTTCCTCACTAATTGGCGTTGGAATCACTAGAACTGATTTCTATGATGAACTACTCTCCAATTCGGGAGAAGGTACAATTACCTCACCAAGTTCTACATTCCTCCCACTCACTTCTTTTGAGAGAAACTTCTTCTCTAGAAAGGATCCATTCTTAGCAACGAATATCTTGCCTTCGGATATGTGATAGAAGGTGTAACCAACATTTTCCTTTGGGTATCCTATGAAGACACATTTCTCTGATTTGGGTTCAAGCTTATCAGGTTGAAACTTTTTCACATAAGCATCATAGCCCCAAATTTTAAGAAACGACGGCTTAGGTTTCTTGCTAAACCACAGTTCATATGGTGTCGTCTCAGCGGATTTAGATGGTGCCCCATTTAACATGAATGCAGCTGTCTCTAATGCATAACCCCAATACAATAGTGATAAATCGGTAAGAGACATCATAGATTGCACCATATCTAATAAAGTATGGTTATGACGTTCGGACACACCATTACGGTGTGGTGTTCCAGGTGGCGTGAGATGCGAAACTATTCCACATCCTTTCGAATGAAGACCAAACTCGTAACTCAAATATGTGTCTCCGTGATCAGATCGTAGAAACATTATTTTCTTGTTATGATGATTTTCCACTTCACTCTGAAATTCTTTGAACTTTTCAAATGTTTCAGACTTATGTTTCATCAAGTAGATATACCCATATCTGCTCAAATCATCTGTGCAGTTCAGAAAATAACGATACCCGCCGCGAGCCTCAACACTTACCGGATCGCATACATCAATATGTATTATTTCCAACAAGTTTGTTACTCGCTCCATTGTTCCGAAGAACGGAGTCCTAGTCATCTTACCCATGAGGCATGGTTCACAAGCATCAAGTGATTCATAATCAAGTGATTCCAAAATTCCATCAGCATGGAGTTTCTTCATGCGCTTTACACCAATATGACATAAACGGCAGTTCCACATATAAGTTTTACTATCATTATTAACTTTGCATCTTTTGGCTTCAATATTATGAATATGTATATCACTATGCTCGAGATTCAATAAACCATTTATATTGAGTGTATGACCATAGAAGGTTTTATTATTGTAAATAGAACAATAATTATTCTTTGACTTAAATGAATAACCGTATTGCAATAAACATGAGCCAGTCATACTTATGCTCAACGCAAACACCAAATAACATTTATTTTAGGTTCAACACTAATCCCGAAGGTGAAGGGAGTGTGCGATGGTGATCTTATCAACCTTGGAATCACTTCCAACTCACATCATCACCTTGCCCTTAACTAGTCTTTGTTTATCTTGCAAATACTGTTTCGAGTTACTACTCTTAGCAACTGAACCAGTATCAAATACTGAGGGATTTCTATAAACACTAGTATAGTACACATCAATAACATGTATATCAAATATACCTTTGTTCACTTTGCCATCCTTCTTATCCGCCAAGTATCTAGGGCAGTTCCACTTCCAGTGACCATTTCCTTTGTAGTAGAAGCACTTAGTTTCAGGCTTGGGTCTAGCTTTGGGCTTCTTCATGGGAGTGGCAACTTTGTTTTCCATTCTTCTTGAAGTTCCATTTCTTCCCCTTGCCCTTTCACTTGAAACTAGTGGTCTTGTGAACCATCAACACTTGATGCTTTTCTTGGTTTCTACCTTCGCTGCTTTCAGCATCGCGAAGAGCTCGGGAATCATTTTCATCATCCCTTACATATTATAGTTCATCACGAAGTTCTAGTAACTTGGCGATAGTTGTCGGATTTCGGGTTCCGACAAACCCTTGAGGTTCGAACACTGGGGTGCGCGCGGAGATTTTGCCTTCTACCTACCTGCACCCCACCGCCTCGCTAAGATCTAAGCTATGGAAAGAACAACACAAGAGACACAGGGTTTATACTGGTTCGGGCCACCGTTGTGATGTAAGACTCTACTCCAGTGTGGTTTGGTGGATTGCCTCTTCGGCTGATGATGATGAGTAATACAAGGAAGAACAGCCTCGCGAGGGTCTGTTCTTGGCCGGGGCGATGAACTACCCGGAGGAGTTCAGTCACCCTTCTCCCCCTCTCCCCTCGCTACCCTGGGGGTGGCTAGCCCTATTTATAGGCAAAGGCCTTGGGCCTCTTCCCAAATATTGAGCGGGAAGGGCGCCAACAATTGGCCATTTTGAAGGGGAACATCTGGTACACTTATCCTGACTAAAGTTGGTCCTCGCGTGCCAAAGGCTCTGGTGGTGACGCTAGTCTGGGCTCCACAATGACTTCCTCCCTGCCGTTGGGTTGGTCTTGGTCTCGTTGCACCGAAAGGGGTGCCTTTGCTTGATGCTCTCGCCTGCGCTTGCTCCCTTTGCACCAAAGAGGAAAGGAGGACACTGCGCGGGCTGGCGCCCGCCTGGCACCCTTGGTCGTCATGGCTTGCATCATGGGCACCTCGTGAGGTACCCCGCCTTGATCTCTCCGCCTCCTCACGAGCCAGCCTGATGAGGCCGCGCCTGAGGAAGTTCCGTGTCGTCCGCCCCGCGAGGCTTGGCCCCTCGCGAGGGTCTTGGGTCTATGTTGATGAAGATGGGCCATGCTGGGCCCCCCTTTGAGCCACGCCGCGGGCCGCGGGCAGGCAAGTCTAGGGACCCCCATTCCCAGAACACCGACAGTAGCCCCCGAGCCCGAGGCGCGCCCGGACTTGGCCGTGTAGGGAGGCGAAAGGGCAAAAGCGAAGCGCCGCGGGCCCTAACAACCTGCGGCCTTGGGCTCCGCGTGGTGGTTGATTGGACGTGGGCGTCTCCACTTCCCCACGGCACCTCGGCAACTGCACGGATCGGACAAGTCCCTGCATGCAAAGCGAGTCATGATTACCTGCGATCATGGAGGTCGACGATTGGCCTTTGCCGGCTATAAGTACGGAATGGCACGCGCCCTTCCAGTTCATCCCCCCTTGCTTCTCCTTCTTCCTCATGGCTCTGTCGAGGAGGTTATCGGCCGCAGAGAAGGGGAAGGCTCGCCAGGTTGACCCTGCCTCTCCCTCGCCCAAGCGCGGCCGAGGTCGCCCTCGCAAACATCCTATGGCCACCACGGCAGCTCCCCGCGGCCGTGGAGATGATTTCCAGCATGGTGACGGGCGGACTGCTGCGGCCGGGGGGCGCGCTTCGGTCGCGCGTTCCCCTAGGCCGTGCTTTCGCGCTGCAGAGGTGCTGCCGGAGTTCGTTGTGTGGTCGGTGGAGCCGACTAGCACCCGGCTTCAACTTCCTCGCTTCCTCCTCGGCGAGCTCCCGGCCGTCGCCTCGGGCGGCCTCTGGCTTCAGGCAGACGGCTGCTGCAGCCAGGCCTCATGGGCCTCATTGGAGGTCTCCGCGGCTGGCAGACGTTTGCCCGCGCGCGTGGCCTGAGCCGTCGGTGCACTCTGCACTTCAAGTTTGACGGCAATGCCACCCTCTACATGAGGGTATTTGGGGAAGATGGTCGCCGCGCAGGGTGCTGCCCTAAGGATGACCACCGCGGCCGAGGACCCAGCCCCGGCGATGATGGAGAGGACAGCGCTCGCGTGATTGGCGGCGCTCAGGGTTCCCCAAGCTTCACCAGTTCTTCTTCAGGCGGTGACTCTTCTAGCGGTGGCCGCGGTCAGCCTCCATGCCGTCGTACCTGCCCGGAAGGTGGTAGCGCGTCTGCCCGCCGTCGCGCCTCGGTGAAGCGCGAGAGGGAGTCTGCCTGAGCCCCGGAGGCAGCCTGAGTCTTCCCTGCAGGCCAGTGTGAGGCGAGCTGCACCTGATTTGCTCTTTCTTTTCCTTTTCCCTCCGTAAAAAGACAGTAGCGTGGAGCCCCGCGGGGGCATGTTTGGGTTATTACTGTTAGTCATCGCTTTGCTTTCGTTATCGTGCCTTTCGGCTACGTGGCGCGCGTAGATAGTTCCCGGCCCCAGCCGTGGGGGGCGACCGACCCAGGCCCTTTGATCGTGTCGCGGTGCCCGTGGGGCACGGACTGGAGGGGTGCTCCTATAATGGACCCAGGTCGCGAAACCTTTGAACGACTAGGACGGAAACACTCACGAGGGCGCTCGGCTGCCCCCCTCGTGAGGCCTTGCATAAGAGAAATCGAGGCAGCAGAGTGAAAAGTCGAAGAACCACAAGTCAAAGACGGCAACAGCTTCAACAAAACTTCGAATGAGAATGAACAAGCCAACTGCGGAAAGCAAATGAAAAAGCCGCGTCCGGCACCTAATCTAGTCTTCGACGTCTTCTCACCAGCGCGGAGCTAAGTGCTGCCACTGGGCGTGGGAGGGAGCCCAAGGGCCTGAGGCCGGCGCTCCTCAGACTCTGGGTGTGTACAGCCCCAACTCACTATTACGTGAGAGTGTCACGGGCGGCGAGCTTCACAGGCGTTGGCCTTCTTCACAGGCTCCGGGCCTTTTCCAAAACGCAACAGCTTCACAGGCATTCGCCTTCTTCACAGGCTCCAGGCCTTTTCCAAAATGCGACAGCTTCACAGGCATTCGCCTTCTTCACAGGCTCCGGGCCTTTTCCAAAATGCGGCAGCTTCACAGGCATTCACCTTCTTCACAGGCTCTGGGCCTCTTTAAGGGTAGAACCTCCGGAGGTGCTGGATGTTCCATGCGTTCTGGACCGGCACCCCCTCCTGAGTCTCCAAGCGCGCGGAGCCAGGCCTGGAAACATGAACAACCTTGAACGGGCCCTCCCACATGGGAGAGAGCTTGTGCAGTCCCTCCCTGGAGAGAACCCGCCTGGGCACGAGGTCTCCTACCTCGAGAGTTCTGGGGTGGATGTTGCGGCAGTGGTATCATCGCAGTGCTTGCTGGTACCTCGCCGCTCACAGCGCGGCTTCTCGGCGACGTTTCTCCCCCAGCACGAGGTCCATCCCACGCATGGCGTCCTGTTGCGCCTCGTCGAACGCCAGGACCCGTGTGGAGCAACGTCTGACCTCGTGAGGGAGGACCGCTTCGGCTCCGTAGACCAGGAAGAACGGGGTCTCTCCAGTCGTCTTGGTCGCGGTTGTGCGGATGGAACACAACACGGACTGAAGCTCATCGTACCAACCTCTGCCGCAGGCCTCCAGCTTCTTCTTGAACGTCCTGGTCTTAAGGCCCCTCAGGACCTCTGCGTTGGCTCGCTCGGCCTGGCCATTGCTTCGGGGATGCGCCACTGAAGCGTAGCATATCTGCGTTCCAAGGTTAGCACAATATGTTTTGAAGAGGATACTGTTGAATTGTGAACCGTTGTCTGTGATGATGCGGTTCGGCACCCCGAACTGGCTCATGATGCCCCTGATGAACTTGACCGCGGAACCCGCGGGGATGGTGCGGATGGCTTCTACTTCAGCCCACTTGGTGAACTTGTCCACGACAACGTAGAGGTAGCGGTATCCCCCTGGCGCCCGAGGAAACGGGCCCAGGATGTCCAGCCCCCAGACTGCGAATGAACACGAAAGGGGTATAGTCTGCAGGCCTCCTGCCGGCTGATGGATCTGCTTGGCGTGGAACTGGCAGGCCTCACAAGCCTTCACCAGTTCGACGGCGTCATTGAGTGCGGTGGGCCAATAAAACCCACTGCGGAACACCTTGCCGACCAGGGTCCGTGATGATGAATGATGTCCACAGTCTCCGCCGTGTATGTCTTCCAGCAGCTCCTTTCCTTGCTCCCTGGAGATGCAGCGCAGGGATACATCGTTTGGTCGCTTCCGATAGAGCTCTCCGTCCTTGATGCAATATGCCATGGCCAGCTGTGCCACACGCTCCGCCTCCTCCTCCTTCTCCGGCAGGGTCCCTCGTGAAGTAATTCCGGAGTTCCGTGATCCAATCCCCCTCCTGAGGCTCCATAGTCAGGAGCAGGCGTGCTCCTGAGGCCGGGCCACAGACCGGGGCTCCTGAGGCAGGTGGCTGGGGGAGCTCCTCCCGAGGCTGAGCCGTGTTTGACAATGACGGCAGGGCCGAGGGCTTGAAGAGCCGCTCCTCGAAGATGCCAGGCTCCTGAGGTAACCGCCTGGATGCCCGTTTGGCGATGTCGTCGACCTCCTGATTGGTGCCACGGGGCACATGCTGCAACTCCAACCCCCAGAACTGCTTCTCCATCCTGCGGACCTCTGCAAGGTAGGCTTCCATGTGCTCATCTTTTGGCTCGTACACCTTGTTGGAGAAATTGACAAGGAGCTATGAATCGCCCTTGATGGTGAGGCGTTTCACCCCCAGGGCAGCTGCGGCCTTCAAGCCCCTATTAGACCTTCCTACTCTGCTATGTTGTTGGAGACCTTTTCACCTTGCTGGAAAAAGAGCTGTACAGCGTAGTAGAGCTTGTCCTGAGTGGCGATATAAGCACCGCCCCAGCTCCAGCGCCATGCCTGGAGAATGCCCCATCGAAGTACATGACCCAGCCTTCTGGCGCCTCGCTTCCCGGGGAGAGGGACCGATCCTCGTCGGCCTTGAGGCCTGGTGCCTCCGTCCATTCTGCCACAAAATCCGCTAATGTTGCTCCCTTGATGACTCTGGTCGTGCTGAATTCAAGCTGAAACACTTGCAGTTCTATGTTCCACTCAGCGACCCTTTCGGCTGAGTTAGGGCTCCTGAGCACTCTCTCCAAGGGGTATGACGAGACGACCTTGATGTGGTGACCCTGAAAATAGTGCCACGGCTTGCGCGAGGCCACCAGTAGCGCGAGGAGGAGCTTCTGAGGCATGGGGTACCGTGCCCTCTCGTCCCGCAACATCGTGCTGACGAAGTACACTGGGTGCTCAACGAGGTTGGGTGCGTTAGTGCTGGTGGCGCCCTCCAGAGACCATGGCGCCTCCTGAGGCGATGAGGCCTCCAGAGGCTGGCTATCTGGGAGAGGGGCCCCTTTCGCCTCCGGTGCACTCCTTTGCAGCGGCTGATCCTCCTCGGCCGCGGTGGCGGTTTCTGTGGGCCTTCCTTGTCCCTGTTTTGCCTTGTCCCGGGCTTCTGCTGTGGTTTTGATTCAACGCTCCTCCCTAACTGCCACCAGGGCTGCGCTGGCGGAGTAGGGAGGGGCAGCGAGGTAAAGCACCAGGGGCTCTTGAGGGCGCGGAGCCACCATGACCGGAGGGCTGGTCAAGTATCTCTCGAGATCTTGGAAAGCCTTGTCGGCCTCTTCGGTCCATTCAAAGGGCCCCTTTTTCTTCATTAGCTGGAAGAAGGGCAGCGCTTGCTCCCCCAACTTGGAGATGAATCGCCCTAGCGCGGTCACACGCCCAGTGAGCTTCTGCATTTCTCTGAGGGTCTTTGGCGGGCTCATGTCCTCTACTGCCTTGACCTTTTCCGGGTTAGCCTTGATGCCTCGGTGGGACACGAGGAAACCCAAGAGCTTGCCTGAGGGGACTCCAAACACACACTTCTCTGGGTTGAGCCGCAGGTTCACTGCGTTGAGGCTCGCAAAGGTTTCCTCCAGGTCTTGTATCAGGGTCCTGGCCTCCCGAGACTTCACCACAATGTCATCGACGTAAGCCTCAATATTCTTCCCGAGCTGTAGGCCCGAGGTGATGTGCATCAGCCGCTGAAAGGTCGCCCCGGTGTTATGCAGCCCAAATGGCATGCATGTGTAGCAGTACACCCCACACGGGGTTAGGAAGGCTGTCTTTTCGACGTCTTCTATCGCCATCTTGATCTGGTGATACTCAGAGAAGGCATCCAGGAAGTATAGCAGGTCGCATTCTACGGTGGAATCGACGATCTGGTCGATGCGGGGGAGCGGGAACGGATCTTGCGGGCATGCCTTGTTGAGGTTGGTGAAGTCGACACACATGCGCTCCTTCCCTCCCTACTTTGGCACAACGACAGGGTTGGCCAACCAATCCGGGTATTAGACCTCGCGAATGACCCCAGTGGCTTCTAGTTTGCGGGTCTCTCGGACGATGAAGGCCTGCTTTTCTATGGACTGCCGCCTTGCCTTCTGCTTCACAGGGCGCATGTTGGGGCACACGTTGAGGTGATGCTCGATTACGCTCCTAGGGATCCCCGCCAACTGGTCAGGCTCCCAAGCGAATACCTTCTTGTTCGCGTGCAGGAACTTGACCAGGGTCTCCTGCTGCTCGGGCTCGAGTTGGCGCCTATGGTGAAAGTGGCGTTGGTGGACCCGTCCTCATCGACGGGTATATGCTTGGTTTCTGCCTTGTCTTGGGTGAACAACTGTTTCTTCTTGGCGGGTGCAGCCCCCTTGGGCTCGGGGGTCTCCGAGTCGGCGGGCTGTGCCGACGCCGCCGTCTTGTAGGCGATCTTGAGCACTCGCAGCGCGTCTCCGGTGTCCCCGTGCATGGTGAGGACACCACTGCTCCCGGGCATCTTCATGAGGTTGTACGCTGGGTGCGTCGCGGCCATGAACTGGGCCAGCGCTGGATAGCCGAGGATGGCATTGTAGGGGAGGTCGATGGGGGCTATGTCGAAGTCGATCAGCTCCGTGCGGAAGTTGTCGTAGGTGCCGAAGGTTACTGGGAGCCGGATCTGTCCCAAGGAGTTGGATGACCCGCCCCCAATGCCTGAGAAGGGCCGGCTGGGTTGCAGCCATTCCAGTGGTATGCAGAGGAGGCTAAAGGCCTCAACCAAGAGCACGCTGCGGCCCACGCCGCCATCGATGAGAGTTCTGGTGACGGCCACCTGGCAGATGGTGGGGGTGCACAGCATGGGGAGCGCACCCGAGCAGGCCGAGTTGGAGGGGTGGTCTTCCGAGCTGAAGGTCAGGCCAGCCTTAGGCGCCGCCCGGTCCGGGAGAGCCCCCTGCCGCGTGGAAGCGGTGCTGACCCGGCGGATGAACGGCATGATGCGGTGACTTGTAGGCGGCGCCTGCGAGCCGCCCAGGAGGGCTGCGACGACTGGGGGTGTTGGTGTAGCGTGGTGGGCGAGGAAGAGGCCGCGGAGCTCCTCCCAAGAGGCCACGGAGGCTGCCGGCAGGTGGAGCAGCCATGCAAGTGGAGCGCCAGTCAGGGTCATGGGAAGCCAGTTGGCCATGACCCTATCATCACCTCCGGTTTCGAGGATGGCCTCCTTGTACGCCAGCAAGAAGGCCAGCGGACCAATCGCACCGCCGTAGCGCGGCGGCGGCGTTGGCTTGAACTTGTCCGGCCACCGTACTCGTTGCAGAGCTGGGGCCAGGGCTCGGAGCCCCCTGGCTCCCGTGTTGGCGCCGGCGGCCGGAGCGGGCGACACGCTACTCATCACGAGGATGGTCGTGGTGGTGGCGGAAGGGGAAACTCCGGTGCACCCCTACCTGGCGCGCCAAATGTCGGATTTCGGGTTCCGGCAAACCCTTGAGGTTCGAACACTGGGGTGCGCGCAGAGATTTTGCCTTCTACCTACCTGCACCCCACCGCCTCGCTAAGATCTAAGCTATGGAAAGAACAACACAAGAGACATAGGGTTTATACTAGTTCGGGCCACCGTTGTGATGTAATACCCTACTCCAGTGTGGTTTGGTGGATTGCCTCTTGGGCTGATGATGATGAGTAATACAAGGAAGAACAGCCTCGCGAGGGTCTGTTCTTGGCCGGGGTGATGAACTGCCAGGAGGAGTTTAGTCACCCTTCTCCCCCTCTCCCCTCGCTACCCTGGGGGTGGCTAGCCCTATTTATAGGCAAAGGCCCTGGGCCTCTTCCCAAATTTTGAGCGGGAAGGGCGCCAACAATTGGCCATTTTGAAGGGGAACATCTGGTACACTTATCCTGACTAAAGTTGGTCCTCGCCTGTCAAAGGCTCTGATGGTGACGCTAGCCTGGGCTCCACGATGACTTCCTCCCTGCCATTGGGCTGGTCTTGGTCTCGTTGCACCGAAACGGGTGCCTTTGCTTGATGCTCTCGCCTGCGCTTGCTCCCTTTGCACCAAAGAGGAAAGGAGGACACTACACGGGCTGGCGCCCGCCTGGCACCCTTGGTCGTCATGGCTTGTGTCACGGGCACCTCGTGAGGTACCCCGCCTTGATCTCTCCGCCTCCTCACGAGCCAGCCTGATGAGGCCGCGCCTGAGGAAGCTCTGTGTCGTTCGCCCCGCGAGGGTCTTGGGTCTGTGTTGATGAAGATGGGCCGTGTTAGGCCCCCCTTTGAGCCACGCCACAGGCCGTAGGCAGGCAAGTCTGGGGACCCCCGTTCCCAGAATACCGACAATAGTGACTAGAGAACTCTGTCAATCACTTATCTTATATGGAATATTAACTCCCACTTGATTCAAGCGATTGTAGTACTTAGACATTCTAAGCACATGCTCACTGGTTGAGCTATTCTCCTCCATCTTGTAGGAAAAGTACTTGTCAGAGGTCTCATACCTCTCGACTCAGGCATGAGTCTGAAATACCAATTTCAGCTCTTGGAACATCTTATATGCTCTGTGGTGTTCAAAACATTTTTGAATTCCCGGTTCTAAGTCGTAAAGTATGGTGCACTAAACTATCAATTAGTCATCATACCAAGCTTGCCAAAAGTTCATAACGTCTGCATCTGCTCCTGCAATAGGTCCGTCACCTAGCGGTGCATCAAGGACATAATTCTTCCATGCAGCAATGAGGATAATCCTCAAATCACGGACCCAGTCCGCATCATTGATACTATCATCTTTCAACTTATTTTTATCTAGGAACATATCAAAAATAAAACAGGGGAGCTATACGCGAGCTATTGATCTACAACATAGATATGCAAAAACTACCAGGACTACGTTCTTGATAAATTAAAGTTCAATTAATCATATTACTTAAGAACTCCCACTTAGATAGACATCCCTCTAATCATCTAAGTGATCATGTGATCCATATCAACTAAACCATGTCCGATCATCACGTGACATGGAGTAGTTTTCAATGGTGAACATGACTATGTCGATCATATCTTATATATGGTTCACGCTCGAGCTTTCGGTCGTAGTGTTCCGAGGCCATATCTGCATATGATAGGCTTGTCAAGTTTAACCCTAGTATTCTGCGTGTGCAAAACTGGCTTGCACCCATTGTATGTGAACGTAGAGCTTATCACACCCGATCATCACGTGGTGTCTCGGCACGATGAACAGTCACAACGGTGCATACTCAGGGAGAACACTTATACCTTGAAATTTTACTAAGGGGTCATCTCATAATGCTACCGTCGTACTAAGCAAAATAGGATGCATACAAGATAAACATCCCATGCAATCAAAAATATGTGACATGATATGGCCATCATCATCTTGTTCCATTGATCTCCATCTCCAAAGCACCGTCATGATCTCCATCATCACCGCCATGACACCATGATCTCCATCATCTTGATCTTTATTAACGTGTCGTCACATGGTTGTCTCGCCAAATATTGCTTTTGCAACTATTGCTATCACATAGAGATAAAGTAAAGCAATTATATGGCGCTT
Source organism: Triticum aestivum (assembly GCF_018294505.1). Taxonomy (NCBI): domain Eukaryota; kingdom Viridiplantae; phylum Streptophyta; class Magnoliopsida; order Poales; family Poaceae; genus Triticum; species Triticum aestivum. The sequence goes on along the minus strand of NC_057797.1, from coordinate 283,759,644 downwards.
GCATCTTATGCAATAAAGAGACAACCATCAGGCTCCTAAAAGTTGCCGATAAATTTAACAAAACATGATCATCTTATACAACAATTTACATCTCATCACATCTTGAACATATCACATCACAACATGCCCTACAAAAACAACTTAGACATCCTCTACTTTGTTGTTGAAAGTTTTACGTGGCTTCTACGGGCTTAGCAAGAACCATTCTTACCTACAGCATAAAAACCACAACGTGGTATAGGTATTGATTTTTTATCTTCAGAAAGAACCATGCTCATTGAATCTGATTCAACTAAAGTTGGAGAAATAGACAACCCCAGCCACATGTGTGCCAAGCACGTCGGTAGAACCAGTCCCATGAATGCGGTGCTGTAATGTCGGTCCGGGTCGCTTCATCCAACAATACCGTCGAATCAAGAAATGACTATTGACGGCAAGCAATATGTATATACCCACGCCCACACCTCCTTTGTTTTCTACTCATGCATATAACATCTACGCATAGACCTGGCTCGGATGCCACTATTGGGGAACGCAGTATTTCAAAAAATTTACCTACGATCACGCAAGATCTATCTAGGAGATGTGAGGGAGTCCTGGATTAGGGGGTGTCCGGATAGCCGGACTATACCTTCGGTCGGACTCCTGGACTATGAAGATACAAGATTGAAGACTTCGTCCCGTGTCCAGAATGGACTTTCCTTGGCGTGGAAGGCAAGCTTGGCGATACGGATATGTAGATCTCCTACCATTGTAACCGACTCTGTGTAACCCTAGCCCTCTCCGGTGTCTATATAAACCGGAGGGTTTTAGTCCGTAGGACGAACAAAAATCATACCATAGGCTAGCTTCTAGGGTTTAGCCTCCTTGATCTCGTGGTAGATCTACTCTTGTACTACCCATATCATCAATATTAATCAAGCAGGAGTAGGGTTTTACCTCCATCGAGAGGGCCCGAACCTGGGTAAAAACATCGTGTCCCCGGTCTCCTGTTACCATCCGCCTAGACGCACAGTTCGGGACCCCCTACCCGAGATCCGCCGGTTTTGACACCGACATTGGTGCTTTCATTGAGAGTTCCTCTGTGTCGTCACTTTTAGGCCCGATGGCTTCTCCGATCATCAACAGCGATGCGATCCAGGGTGAGACTTTTCTCCCCGGACAGATCTTCGTATTCGGCGGCTTTGCACTGCGGGCCAATTTGCTCGGTCATCTGGAGCAGATCGAAAGCTGCGCCCCTGGCCATCGGGTCAGATTTGGAAGTTTGAACTACATGGCCGACATCCGCAGAGACTTGATCTTCGACGGATTCGAGCCACAGATGAGCGTGCCGCACTGTGACGATGGGTGTGATCTAGCTTTGCCGCCGAACAGTGCCCTGGAGGACGCACCTGTGTCCGCTCCGACCCCTAGCTCGGAGCCGATCACACTAATCGAGGGTGGGTGGTTAGACACCGCCTCGGGGGCTGCAATCTCTACGGTGATCAAGCCGAACACCAGCCTTGTCCTCTGCGAAGCCCGTGACTCCAAGGTGCCGGACTCCTCTCCGGACTCCGAGCCCTCCGCGCCCCTGCCGATCGAATCCGATTGGGCGCCGATCATGGAGTTCACTGCCGCAGACATCTTTCAGCACTCGCCCTTGGGCGACATCCTGAATTCACTCATGTCTCTCTCTTTGTCAGGAGAGTCTTGGTCGGACTATGACCGACAGGATTGGGATGGGGACGACGAAGAAATTCGATGCCCACCCACCACCCACTTCGTAGCCATTGTCGTTAATTTAAATGACGTGCTCGACTTTGAATCCAAAGACATCGACGGTATGGACGACGATGTAGGAGATGAACATGAACCAACTCCTATAAGGCGCTGGACAGCCACCTCGTCTCATGATGTATACATGGCGGACACACCCAAAGGAAGCGACTATGAGGAACACAGGGATGCAACGAGGGATCGTTCACTCGAAAAGCAATCAAAGCGGCGACGTAAGCGCCGCTCCAAGCCCCGCCTCGACAGAGATAGCATCCATACAGACCCAGCCATAGAGCAGGACGAGCCGGCGGACGACGAACATGCCTTCGAGCAACCGTCCGAATAGGGCAACTTGGATAAACAAACCGAACACCCCATCCCCGGAACAACAGTCCGGACGACCTTACGCCGGATAGGCTCATGGAGTAGAAGAACCTCCACAAAAGGCTCGTCGCCACTGCGCGTAGCCTGAAAAAGCAGAAGCGGAAGCTCAAAACTGCGGAAGATGCACTCAGAATCAAATGGAGCAAAGTACGCAACACCGCAGACAAATATGGCGGCAGTCACCGCACAAAAGCTATCCAAAGCGAAGGCTATTGCCTGAATTTGACGAGGAGGCCTTAGAGCCCCCGCAGTCAAAAAATAGGGAAGCCACCCGGTCGGATAGACGACCGCATGGCCAGCATGGAGCGGCAAGCGGCGCCGCACACAAGCCGGCACGCGATCCACCAAAGGATCCGCATCAAAAAGATGGCCCAGCCAGATCTATCTACGGGCCAAGAAAGCAAGCTCTAGTAAGCAATGCAACACAACAAATATCCGAACATCACGGCACACCCAAATACAGGGGTGCCGCACACCCCCTATGTTTCACCGATGAGGTGCTGGACCATGAATTTCCAGCGGGATTCAAGCCCGTAAACATAGAGGCGTACGACGGAACAACAGACCCTGGGGTCTGGATCGAGGATTATATCCTCCACATACACATGGCCAGAGGAGATGACCTCCACGCCATAAAATACTTACCCCTCAAGCTTAAAGGGCCAGCCCGGCATTGGCTCAAAAGCCTTCCCGAAAACACCATTGGAAGTTGGGAAGAGCTTGAGGATGCTTTCCGGGCAAATTTTCAAGGGACCTATGTCCGCCCTCCGGATGCAGACGATCTCAGTCACATAACTCAATAGCCCGGAGAGTCAGCCCGGAAATTCTGGAACAGATTTCTTACTAAAAAGAATCAGATAGTCGACTGTCCGGACGCCGAAGCCCTAGCAGCTTTTAAGCATAACGTTCGAGACGAATGGCTCGCCAGACACCTCGGCCAAGAAAAGCCAAGAACAATGGCCGCATTAACAAGCCTCATGACCCGCTTTTGCGCAGGAGAGGACAGCTGGTTGGCAAGATGTAGCACCAGCGACCCAAGTACATCCGAAGTTAGGGATGGAAACGGAAAACCCCGACGCAGCAAGGACCAGCGCTAGAATAAGGGAAACAACCCAAAGAGCACGGTGGTCAACGCCGGATTCAAAAGCTCGCGGCAGAATCAGAGAAAGCCGCCCCTCAAGGATAACAGGGACGAGCTATCCAACTTAAACAAAATCTTGGACAAGATATGTCAAATACACAGTACTCCCGGGAAGCCTGCGAACCATACCCACAGAGATTGTTGGGTTTTCAAGCAATCCGGCAAACTCAACGCCGAACACAAGGGGCTGGACACACCAAGTGAGGACGACGACGAACCCCACAAGCAGAGCACCAGGAAACAAAAGGATTTCCCACAAGAAGTCAAAACAGTAAACTTACTTCACGTGACGAACAGAATGGCGCCAACAGAGATACGCGCCATACGGCCTATCCCAAAAGAATCTCTCCAATGGTTGTTAAAATCGATCACCTTCAATCATCAGGATTACCCTAGAAGTATCTGAAACGCAGGCTGGACTGCCTTGGTATTAGATCCGATAATCGACGGACTCCACTTCACAAATGTCCTGATGGACGGCGGCAGTGGTCTAAACCTGTTATACCAGGACACAATCCGCAACATGGGGATAGACCCAACAAAATTCGCCATAGCAAAACCTCCTTTCAAGGGGTAACGCCAGGCCCGGACGCCCGTTGCATGGGTTCTCTCCGGCTAGAAGTTATGTTCGGCTCCCCCGATAACTTCCGTCGCGAACAGCTAACTTTCCACATCGCCCCATTCTCAAGTAGCTATCAAGCACTGCTGGGACGCGAAGCTTTCGCCCGCTTTAACGCAATACCGCATTATGCATCTCTTACGCTTAAGATGCCCGGTCCACGAGGCATCATCTCATTAAAGGGAAAACATTGAGTGTTCCTCCCGCGCGGAAGACAGTGCGGCTGCCTTGACAGCCCCACAATAAAGAGGCTTCTCCAGCCAAAGCACCTAATCAGGTCGTCAAGACCACGGACACGGCTAGACGAGTCCGGCATAAACATACAATTGATAAAGGCTTAATAGCCGTATACCCCTGTACTAGGGGCTCCGCGCATATAAAACAAGAGACAATAAAGCTCAGTTTTACCCATTTCGATTTATACTTTGTTTATTTAGTATAACTCATGTTCGGCACGATCTTTCTTCAACTAAGTTCCTCTCTTTTACAAATGAACACCGTGCTACGCCCATCCAGGATACGGCACAACAGAGACACAGGCGCAGACATGCAGCAGGGACCTGTTCCAAGGATTCTTTTCAGATTAAGACCCTGCATAAACCTTTTTTACTGCCTCTTGTTGATACACATCCCCTGGTTTCTTGGTATAACCAAGGAGGAGGCTGGCGTTATGCTATGTGGCCACGTCAGAGTTTTGCGCGTACCTGGACACTAGGGGCTTCTTACTAAGGGCGTTATCCCGCCCTCCCTCATAAAGACCGAATACCTTAGAGAGTGTTCGGTATTGCGAGTTTGGCCTTATATGCATCAGCTCCGAATCATGTCTTTGGTCAAATGTTGGGTTTGCCCGGCTCCTGTGTTTTTCTACCTTACGTTCCGCTCTATCGGCTAAGGCGGCACCAGGAGAACTACTGCGATTGTGCCCCGGTTCGGCCAGGCGAGCACCTCAGTAGAGAAAGCCGAAAACTGACTGTCATGATATAGCGTGAGACTGGTCAACCACTCGATGACTTACCAGAATCTTTTGGATTCCTCTGCATTAACGAAGGGCTGCTTCCCGGCCAGGCACATACGCGCCCTCAGTTCGGGTGAGCGCAGGCGCCACCAGGGGCTATATAAGTAGCCTCACTGTCAAACTCCTATGGCTAAGTGAAAGTGATGAAGCATCATAGTTCGATTTCCTAGTTTGCTGAGCTATCACCTCCTTTATAGGATCAAGACGTTGGATCAAGTGTGAAAATGCGCCTTCTCAGAACACCCCTGCATTATGTGCGTGGGGGCTAAAGCCGACGACTGCCATCTTTCAGATTATATATACATATATGTTAAACAGCCGCACAAGAGGCATTATAGTACTTGCAGGCACAAGTATAAGAAGCTTCTACAATTTATCAAAATATTGTTTTACAATAATATATGCTATTCGAATATAGTATCCTTCGAGCACTGCGTCTCTATTAAACGAACGCCTTACAGAACTTCCTGAAAATAGTGCTCGGCAGGTACTCGGCTTCCATCCGAGTCTGGGGATGCAACAGCGGTGGCCTCAATTTCCGCCCAGTATGTCTTGACACGGGCAAGAGCCATCCGCGCACCCTCTATGGACGCTGACCTCTTCATCGCATTGATATACGGCACCGCACCAAGGAACTGCTGCACCAAGTTGAAATAACTTTTCGGCTCTGGCCTGTCTGGCCACAGATGACTCATGACATACTTCATGGCGAGTCCGGACAACCTATTTAGCTCGGACCATTCGGCCAAACGATCGGCTAATGATAGTGGACGCCCCGGATTGTGGAACTGCGACCAAAAGAGCTTTTCCACTTCACGATATTCCTGATCTCGGAAGTGTTCGGCCGCATCTGCAGCACTCGCTGCCAAATCCAGATAGGTGTCCTCCGTACTCCACATCCAGTCTAATGGAGCATGTTTAGGATCACAGAACTTCCTCCGCAGCATAAAGGGCTTTCCAGCCGCGATCTCTCTGGCCTGACGCAGCTCCTCCTTCATAGCTCTCATCGAGCATCCTTGGCATCGAAAACGGCCTTCTCCAGGTCCGTATGTCGCCCGATCTTCTTTTTCAAGAAGCTTGCAACGGTCAGCAGCGTTCTTCAGCTTCACGGCCATCTCGGCCATTTCCTTTCTGCTTTGGCAGTGAGCAGCCTGTTCGGCTTTCAGCTCTTCAATTGCCTTTCCGGCAGTAGCATCACTTTTCCTGGCTTGCTCCTTGGCTCGGGCAAGTTCCGCCCGAAGATTCTCCATGGCAGCAGCACCATCTGCATCAAGCGCACACATTGTAAGATACTGGCATAAAGCTCCTCTTACCAGGTGCCGCCGGAGGAATTACATACCTTGTGCCTCGTCAAGCCGCTTCTTGACAAGCGCGATGTCGGCATCCGCCACGTCAAGTTGCCGCTTTAGCTCAACAAATTCATCAGTCCGGCTGGCCACCGGACACTTCGCCACCTACGTATGAAGGCGGCATATTAGACCTGGGATTATGATCCTCTGTGCGCCGTCACTTTTGACAACGCATAGAGTCTCAGGGGCTACTATCTACACAGGGCGCATCTTATTTATGCGTAATTGTCCAAAAAGGGTACATTATTTCGCGTACCTCAAAACCTGTCAGTAAACTCCTGACGGCCTCATGCAATCCGCTCTCCGCGGATGAAATCCTCTCAATCACCGTACCCATCAATGCACGATGCTCCTCTGAGATAGATGCTCGCCCTAGCAGATCCTTCAGCTCCTCCGACCATGCACCAGATGGTGCCGGACTCGTCCAATGGCCCTTTTTCGAAGGCCGGACGCAGAGGGCTTTGGGGGGCCATATGACTACCTTCCGGCCCTGCCGGATTCGAAGAAACCCTCCGCGACGATACCTCAGGGTCGCCCGCCTCGCAAGGCGGTACGGCAGGGGGAGGCGTTCCGCTCTCCATCATCTCCGAAAGAAGATCCCCCAAGACGAGCTCTGCTGAGAAGGGCTAAGGTCCGAGCTAAAAGGTAAATTTTCGATTACTCTTCTCAGATATAATGCAAGGATTTCTCTCATTTCTTAAAAAGAAAAACTCCTCTCTACTTACGGCTCGGTGGAGGGCTGATCCCCTTGAGGGCATAATTCGGCCGAAGTATCCCCCAGCGCAGGACCCTCTGACGAAGATTTCTTCCCCCGCTTTGAGGACATGGTCTCCGGGTCGTCAGAGGCGGTCCTCTTCTTCCCCTAAGGAGAGGAATTTTAGATTCCTCCCTTCCGGACAACCTTCTTCGAGGAGGCTGTAGCTTCCTTGTCCCCTCCCTTGCTTTCCTCCGAAGGCACAACCTCCAACATCCTAACTAGCACGGGATCCGGCGTGGTCTCGGGGAGGGGGGCCAGACACCTGATTAGCTTTGCTTTCGCTATCCACTCCTGTTTAAAGGACAGCTCTTTTAGGGGCAATTTTATGATAAATATACGGATAGCAAGTCCGGGCACAAGGCTACTTACTTGAGTATCCGGACGATTGCAGCTCAGACCTGCATCCTCCGTAGAATCTGGCCACACTACTTGTGGTCCGAAGAACAATTTGTACATCTCCACGGTTGTCATGCCAAGAAAATGTTGGAGAACTCGTGGTCCCTCCGGGTTGAACTCCCACAGGCGGAGGGGGAGACATTTGCAGGGCAGAACTCGGCGAATTAACATGACCTGCGTCACCACGACCATACTGATGTCTCTTTCTAGGAGATCTCGGATGCGGCCCTGCAATAGGGGCACGTCCTTTGCCGACCCCCAGTCCAGCCCCTTATTGACCCATGACGCCAGTCGTGGCGGGGGACCCGAGCAGAAAGCAGGCAGCACACCCACTTGGTGCTCCTGGGAGCTATGATATAAAACCACTCTCGTTGCCATAAGCTGGACTCCCCTTGAAAAGAGCCCTCGGGCCATGGAGCACCAGCATTCTTGCTTATAAAAGCACCTCCGCACTCCGCGTGCCGTCCCTCGATCATCTTTGGCTCTACTTTGAAGGCCTTGAGCCATAGTCCAAAGTCAGGAGTAATACGGAGGAAGACTTCACACACGATGATGAATGAGGAAATATGGAGGATGGACTCCGGAGCTAAGTCGTGAAATTCCAGCCCATAATAAAACATGATCCCCCTCACGAAGGGATCCGCCGAGAAGCCTAGCCCCCGAAGGAAGTTAGACATGAACACCACACTCTCACCAGGATTGGGAGTGGGAATGACCTGCCCTTGAGCAGACAGCCTATGCCAGATTTCGCCGGTCAAGAACCTGGCCTCTCTCAACTTTAGCACGTCCTCCTCCATGATGGAGGAGGGCATCCATCAGCCTCGAAGGTCGGAACCGGACATTGTCGAAGGTCCGAAGCGCCTGAAATCTGGAGCCTTGGGTGTTGGAACTCGAGGCGAAGGCCGAACTCGTTTGAGATTGAAAGAAAGGAGTAAGGCCCTGATCTCTTTATAAGAGGTTGAATACCAAGGGCCCTCCCCGTGACCGTTTGGGCGCCTTTGATCGAGAAAACATACCAACGGGTATGGTTGGGTTACCCACGCCCGTATTGATGAGAATCCCGGAATAAGGGGACACGATCTCTGGTTTAACAAGACGTGCCAAGGAAACCGCCTCGCTAAACGCGCTGAGGTGGGACAGTAAAACGATTCGAATAAAGACTTGACCATGGTGTGATGTCACGCTATGGAATACGTCAGCAGATTAGATTTGTGTAAATATTATTCTCTCTATGGCAATATGTGGAAACTTATTTTGCAGAGCCGGACACTACCTTTGTGTTCAAAATCTTCTATGAAGTACTTGGAGGAGGAACCCGCCTTGCAATGCCAAAGACAATCTACGCGCCGGACTCATCGTCATTGAAGCCTGGTTCAGGGGCTACTGAGGGAGTCCTGGATTAGGGGGTGTCCGGATAGCCCGATTATACCTTCGGCCGGACTCTTGGACTATGAAGATACAAGATTGAACACTCTGTCCCATGTCCAGAAGGGACTTTCCTTGGCGTGGAAGGCAAGCTTGGCGATACAGATATGTAGATCTCCTACCATTGTAACCGACTCTGTGTAACCCTAGCCCTCTCCGGTGTCTATATAAACCGGAGGGTTTTAGTCCGCAGGACGAACAACAATCATACCATAGGCTAGGTTCTAGGGTTTAGCCTCCTTGATCTCGTGGTAGATCTACTCTTGTACTACCCATATCATCAATATTAATCAAGCAGGAGTAGGGTTTTACCTCCATCAAGAGGGCCCGAACCTGGGTAAAAACATCGTGTCCCTTGTCTCCTGTTACCATCCGCCTAGACGCATAGTTCGGGACCCCCTACCCAAGATCCGCCGGTTTTGACACCGACAAGATGGATAGCAACAAGAGGGGAGAGTGTGTCTACGTACCCTCGTAGATCGAAAACGGAAGCGTTTAGTAACGCGGTTGATGTAGTCAAACACCTTCGCGATCCAACCGATCCAAGTACTGAACGTACAGCACCTCCGCTTTCAGCAAACGTTCAGCTCGATGATGTCCCTTGGGCTCTCGATCCGGTTGAGGCCGAAGGAGAGTTCCGTCAGCATGACGACGTGGCAACGGTGATGATGAAGTTACCAGCGCAGGGCTTCGCCTAAGCACTACGACGATATGACTGAGGTGTCTAACTTTGGAAGGGGGCACCGCACACGGCTATGAAAAATCTTGGAGTGCCTTTGGGGTGCCCCCTGCCCAGGTATATAAAGGAGGGAGGAGGAAGAGGCCGGCCTAGGAAGGGCGCGCCTATAGGGGGAGTCCACCTAGGATTCCCAATCCTAGTTGGAATCCCCTTCCTTTTCCAAGAGGGGAGAGAGGGAAGCAGTAGGAGAGGGAGAAGGAAAGAGAGGGGGGGCCGCCCCCTCCCTAGTCCAATTTTGGACTTGCTACGGGGGGCGCGCGGCAAACCCTTGAAGCTCTTCTCTCCTTTCCCGTATGGCCCATTAAGGCCCACTACTTCCCCCGGCGAATTCCCGTAACTCTCCAGTACTCCGAAAAATACCCGAATCACTCGGAACCTTCCCGATGTCCGAATATATCCTTCCAATATATCAACCTTTATGTCTCGGCCATTTCGATACTCCTCGTCATGTCCATGCTCTCATCTGGGACTCCAAACAACATGTGGTACATCAAATCACATAACTCATAATACAAATCATCATCGAACGTTAAGCGTGCGGACCCTACGGGTTCGAGAACCATGTAGACATGACCGAGACACATCTCCGGTCAATAACCAATAGCGGAACCTGGATGCTCATATTGGCTCCTACATACGTTGTTGTGACGCCCCGAGACCATTGTGAGGTGTCTTCCGGTTTTTTCGCTGTTGTTGCCTTCTCTTTCGCTTGTGTGTTGCATCTCGTCATGTCATCATGTGGATTGCATCATCATGTTTTCAAACTTGCATTCATCCGGGTCTCCTCGTTCTCTCCGTTGTCCGTTCTGAGCCCAACCACACTTGCACGCGCCTGCGGCACCTCCAAAATATTAGTTTATAAGTGGCCGGAAAATGATCTCGGAATGGGATGTAAGTTGGCATGCGGTGTTGCTATGTTGTCTGTAGGCCGCCTGCCAAATTTCATCGCGTTCGGAGTCCGTTTGATGCCCCAACGGATAACTATAGCGGCATTATAGCCGGTGTAATCGGTGGACGTTTTCGGACTCCGGAAACTGCTGTCGGGTCTCTCTCTCTCTTCCCTTCTCTTAGCCTGAGGCCTTCTGCACAGTCCACTACCTACCACCAGGCCCAACCTAACTTCTCTCGTCAGCCCGCCGCCCTCCTCGCGCGCGTGTCCGAAAAGCTGTTCCGGACCCGACCCGGGCAGTCGTCACCGTTGGATTCAGATCATCCCCAAACATCCCTAAATCGTCATCGGTTTCTCATTTGGACTCCCTAGCTATTTATTCACGATCGCCCGATTGCGATTAGAGGGACGATGTAGCCCTGACCTAAATTTATCTGTATTTATATGGTCCAACCCTAGATCCTAGGGAGCTGTCCCATCCTCCTTTTCAGCGCCGCCACCCCACCGAGTTCCCCTCGGGATCTTCCCTCCATCTCTCTCGATTTCCTCACTGAGCCAACCAGCCACCACCAGTGACCTCAACCGCCAAGCCGTCGCCCTCTCCCTGCTCGAACCTGTGCAGCAGCAGCTCCATGCCGGAGTCCCATCACCACCCATTGTCCCGCGGGAGCAACACGAGTAGGACCAGCCCCGCGCCGCTCTCCTTTTCTTCCTCTCCTTCCTGTTTTCCTTCACTTCTCTGCTCCTCCTCTCTCTCAACTCTCTCTCCGTCTCTGTACCAGGGGAACCCAAGGCCCTGCCATGGACGCCCGACGAAGCTCGCCTCACCACCGGATCGAGTGGTTCTGCGCCTCCTCGACCTCGGATTCGCCCCATCTCCGGCAAGATCCGACGAGCCGCGACGAAGCCGCCTCCTCCTGAACCACCATGGCACCCGAGGGCTCCCTGTAGGACCACCACCGCCGCCATGGACCAGCGTCGCCGTTCAAGTTCGCGTCCGGCCTCATTCTGGATCGGATCTCCTCTACTCTGCCGCCCATCCGCCGAATCCACCACGATCCGGCCGATTCCTGTGCACCCTCGCCCACGCAAGTTCATCGTCGCACCGCCCGTCGTCAAGTTCCTGCCGATGCTCTGCTTCCTGACGAGAACAGGACGAGGTGCCCGCTCGCCCGTTCCTTCCCCGTCAGCGCTCGCGTTGACTTGTCAACTCCTATGGCCCAGCTCCCGCGCCAAGCCTGCCAGCCTCCGCGGGCCGAAGGCCTCAAGGGACAATGTGGGCAGCTCCCATCCAGCCCAGATCCATCAGTTTCGGCCTGTTTAGTTTATTTCCAGATCTGTGAATTTAGATATTTTTCCAGGGAACGCAGTTTTGCAGAAAAACCCTTGTTGTTCATGCATATCATGACTCTCCAACCGTGCTTCGGTTTAAAATAAGTTATATATGAAAAATGCTTAGAATTGCGTCTAGTTTCATAATATCCAACTTTCAACCATGTTTAAAATGTTTAAACTGTTGTTTGCATTTATTTGCTATATTGCCATGCTAAAATGCTTTATTTCATAACTAAATAACCGTCGCTCCAAACTTAACAAAATTTATATGTAAATGGGGTAGAAAATGCCTAGTTTAACTTGGTGGCATTACTTTGCATGTCTAATAACTCTAAAATATGCTTTAGGGCAGGACAGTACCAAATTCATAATATGCATATGAGGATTTTCTGGACTTGTTGTTTGATGTTCCGGCCTCATTTAAACTTGACTATATAGTTAGTTTACTCATGCTTCACCTCTTGCCATGCTAACCAACATTTAATATTGTTGAGTACATAAACGGGAGAGAACTAAATAAATCATGTGGTGTTTCGTCAATATGCAACTCGTTGCATATTGAGCTCCACTTACCTTATAGTTTTGCTTGTGCACCTTGCCATGCCATGCCTCATTAAACCGGACATGCATCATACTTGGTTGTGCACCATGCCATGCTTATGTGATGGTTGTTTACTATGTCGTTTGCTTCTTTTCGGTGTTGCTTCTTCGGGTTAGTTCCGATAACGTCGCGTTTGTGAGGATTCGTTTGACTACGTCTGTTTGTCTTCTTCATGGACTCGTTCTTCTTCCTTGCAGGATCTCAGGCAAGATGACCATACCCTCGAAATCACTTCTATCTTTGCTTGCTAGTTGTTCTCTCTATTGCTATGCCACGATACCTACCACTTGCTATGTAACATCCCAAAATTCTAAATTTTGGAATGTTATAATAAATAGATAGATTTGATTGATTGTTTGATTGATTGTCTGAAAGTGAGTGAATTCGAAGCTTTTTGAAAGTTAAATGAGAGGGAATAAAAGGACTTTCCCAAACTTTCATATTTGCTTTCTGATCTCCATGAATTCAAATTCTTTTCAAATACAAACCCCTTGAGCGAAGATGATATGACTTCTTCCATTTAAATTAAGTGAAAGGGTATTTGAAAATAATTGAATTTCATTTGGAAATATTTCAATTCATAAACTTCATGTATCTCAATGATTTTCATGAGAGAAGATAAAATGACTTCTTCAAATTATACGAAAAATGAGTTGGGAGTTTTAAAGAATTAAATTCAAAACCCCTTTTGAGTTTATTTCCAATTTAGAAATTTTTGAGATTTATTCAAATTATTTTTCTCCAAAATAAAAATACATGGAAAATAGGGTAACATGATTCCCTACATCAGAAAACTGGAGAGAAATAAATTTGAATTAATTTTGGTATTTTTTAAATGGTTTTTACTGGATTTTATTAGACCAATAGCACTCTTTGAATTATCTAAATTTGTGTGAATTTTATTTAATGCTAGGAAAATGTTTATCTTGTAGAAAATCTTTTTCTGCAAATTTTGGTATATTATATGCCTATATAAAAATTTTATTTTACTTTGTTATTGGTTTTCCTTCTGTTTTACATTTTTTTTAAAACTATACGTGCAGCCCATATTTATTTATCGCCTATATGCGCAGTATAGTAGCTTCTCGCGCCCCATTGTTTTTTCTCTTAAATAGGCTAGGCCCAGTCAGTCTTTTCTTTTTTTATATTTTTTTCTTAGGCCGAATTTTGTAATAAAAAAAACTGCACGCGGCGTGCGCGCGGCCGGCCGAAGGCCTTTAGGCCCATCCGCCTTTTTTCTTCTCTGTTTCGTATATTTTCGTCTACATTTAGTCCCATATTGCTTAGCCTTTGATCACTAAGTCTCTTTTCCACCAATAAATATAGACCCATAGAGCCTCCAAAAATCATCCGATTCGGGTTAATTTAATATTTTGGTTTGACTAGATCCATTTAAGAAAAAATATTTTTCTCCTCTCCGGCACGACTTCTAAAAGTTGTCTCCTCTCTCCAAAGTCGTCTTTTCTCTGCCTTATAAAGGTCTTTTTTTCTTCATATACTTTCGTAGATTATTTTTAGACTAATACGATAGAATAATTAGATTATCAATTAGTCTACGTATTTATACGTTAGACCATAGCCGTAACTATTTTCTTTCGTAAAACAGCTTGGCCCTGATTTTTCAAATAGACATAACTTTTCACTCGTTTATCCAAATTAGATGAAACCAGCGCCTATAGCTTCGTCTTGTTTTCACCTATCCAGTGAACCTGTCACATCAACTTTTTGAAAATTTCAAATTTCAAATTTTGTTCAGATTCATATTCAAACCTCTTTTGATCATATCTTTTTATCTGTAACTACGTTTCAGTTGATTCTTTTTGCAAATCGAAGCTCTTGACCTAAACTTTTTGATATGGCCAAATTCACATAATTTTGGTACTATTAGAAATTGTTTTATGTTGCAAGAGTTATTTGCTTGGTTTTGATGTTTTCCGAATCATCTTCTTCGTTCTTTCTGATCTTTTGAGTGATTGCTTATGTGTGATTACTATTGCTTAATTACGATAGATTGACCGGAGTGTGACGAGTAGAGCTATCAAGATTTTTGAGTGCGAATCATCTTCATCAACATTGCAGGCAAGTTCACAATTTGATCATACCTCTTTCATACCCAGTTTTGATTGCATTAGATCAAACCTCCAACATTGCATGACTAGGATCTAATTAAATTGTGGGATGGGAAGTAGTTGAGGTAGTACCTATTACCTCCTTATTATCAAACCCTTGGGAGTTACTTTTACGTTATGCTTACATTGCCATGTTATGCTCGTAGACGTGGATTGGGTTTTTGAGAGTATTCATGACAGATGTGAGATTGTTAATTAATGGTTTACTTAAGGTGGCAACTTAAACACACATCTGGGTGGACTGAGGCACCTGGGTATTCCAGGATCGCCTGTCTAGGCACCTGGGTAGACCAGGATTGCCTGTTTTTTTATGGACCGCCACCCAGGCTCAAAGGGGTCATGAGATTTTTCATACTAGAAACTTCTGTGTGTAGCCACGAGCTATTATGGGCTCTAGCATAGTTGATTAAGTCGTCCGAACTCTTACAGGGTACACTAGCAGATGTAGGGGAAAATAGATGTAACGGTCTATCCATCATAAGGTGCTAGCGCTTCTGAAAGACTATGTCTCGGTCATCCGTCTTCTCAAACACCATGTAGTGCGAGAAACCAAACGGAGGCGATCGAGTATTGTGGGGAAAAGTGCGCAAACCTCTGCAGAGTGTGTAAACTAATCATGATTAGCCGTGTCCCCAGTTATGGACATTTTGAGTATCTAGTACTTGTATTATCATGTGAATCTCAACATGTTACTCAAAAATTTAATTTTGTTGGGTTTTGTTAATGATGATGCTTAATTGGGATTGAGAATGCTGTCAACCATTCTCAATGTTTAACAACTACCATGATAGTTAAAAAAAATTATTCCTTTGTAGTAGGGAAAAATTGGCTTTACGCAAAACTATAACCATAGAGCTTTTCCACCAGCCAAATATGCATGTAGTGATAGCCTTTATTCATCATTCTCTATGGTGTGAATTTGCCAGTACATTCAATGTACTGACCCTTTGTGGCTGCAACATCTCATGTTGCAGGATTATCTTACGACGAGTAAGTGATACATTAGGGTTACGATTTCTACACTCAACTTTGCCGTTGGTGTTGATGGGAATCCACAACCTTGTTACTTCCGCTATTTGGATTGAGGTAATAGTATTTACGTTACTTATACATGTGATTTACCTCTGTTATAAATCCTCGAGTACTGTGTGTGTCAGCATACCGATCCAGGGATGACACTTAAGCACAGAGACTTGATCCATTAGGGTCAGGTCGCTACAAGATGGTATCAGAGCACATGTTGATTGTAGGACGTGACCCTAGAAACTGGCAAGCCCATAGCAAAGATTTTTCTCTACAACTTTCCCTTTCAAAAAGACCTTTTACCTCTCTTCTCTTCTGAGCTTATTCTAATATTCCCTCTTAGTGAGACCATACCCTTTTCCCTTTTGACCACTCAAAGATTCGACAGATGAGACCACCCCAAGAAGTACAAGATATCGGACAACCACAACCACTACAAAATGAAGAGGATTTTACCATACATTATGATAATGGAAACTACAACTATTGAAGACACTGAAGACAAGTAGAATTTGAAGGCTCTGAAGAACTCCCAGATTTGTATGACCTAGGAAGGCTACCCTTATGGAACTTGGCAGAGTATGGAAGTTGTCAATACCCGAGATCAAGGTGTATCGGAGAAATACTGAAACAAGGAGCATGAGAACTCGAAGTTTTGTCAATAGGACCCTAAGGCAGGAGATATTAACTACGGAGAGGTAGCTCATGGAAATGACAAGAGCAGAAACATGACTATCGATGGTGTTATCGCCCGCTGATGCTATTGTCACCGTGCTGAGTTAAGGATGCATTTCTTCAGAATGGATTTGATGGAAGAAGGTTGATGGAGCATCTATCAACAAAGGATGCAGTTTTAACCTTAGCTGGTGTATCACCAGGATCTGGAGAATTACATCAGGGATTTTAAGACGGACCCGCAGGAAGCCGTATTTTGACAAGGAAGCATTTCGTGAAGAACTTAGGTCCAAGAAGCTGAAGTAGCCAAGCTGGAGGAGCAAAACCTCGAGATACCAGAGATTTGTCAGGAACTGAAGGACAGTAGGACCATGGTTCATGCGGAGGATGTTGAAACCAGAGGTTTGGAACGCAACTCCAGAATATTAAAGGACGTCACGAGAGACTTCGCGTCAACAGAGTTGATCTGGCAAAAGAACTTGAGAAAGACAAGCATGATTGGAAGAAGCCATTGGAGGCATGAACAAGGCTTGAAGAGTTTGGAGACGTTGAAGATTTATTGACCTTTAGAAGACCAAACCCCTGTTATATACCTACGTTAGATACGACGTTGGTGAGCTGTCATTTGTTTGATGTTTTCCCGATGGCCACAAATAAAATCTGCCTTTTCAAAACTGTTGTTTGTATTGTGTGTATCCCTCTCTATCTCTCTTACCTCACCCCAAACCCATGGACCCAATAGAGGACGAATGGAGATGAACTCATGTTTTCCTGGACCGATAAGTCAATTGGAGACGGACCGATGGATTCAGAACATGGAGGATCATATGAAGAGTAACCCTATAGTTGGAAAGGATATGACCCAGCATGCTCTTCAGTGCTTTGAAAGAGGTGCTGCTACTTGGTGGAGAATGTACCAAACCATCAATGGATGGCAAGGAGTAACCACTTGGAAAGTATTTAAGTTGACTTTGCCAAAGTCTTGGCTTGTGTCCCAGAAGTTGAAGCCTTATGGAAAGGATATGAGGAAACCTTGTGCACGCAAGATTTGTGGAGAAATAGGACACACCCATAAAGAAAACAAGGATGAATGCCCAAATTGTGAAGGAAGTCACCCAGTTGAAGAATGCACAACTAGGCAGATTACTTGTTTCTTGTGTGAAGGGACTAACCACTATCCTGCTCAGTGTCACATTTACCCCATGGTACAACGAACCATCCAGCAGGAGAAAGAAGTAATGAAAGGAGCCCTCATGGAAATTTTAGAAGAAATTGTGATGAAGGAAGAGGTGGAGGACACGCCTAAAGAAGACCCGAGAAAACCCTACACTAAGTCTTGCTATTCATGTGGAGAAGGACACATCTCCCAAAATTGTTTGCATGGGGATCTAGTAGAATTCCCGACAGAGGAAGTAGAATATGACCCACGGGAAATAGAAGCCCTGATTGGAATGGAAAAGTCCAGGAAGAGAAACCGATTGGAGCCCAGGAAGGACCTGAGTCATATCACCTGTTACAGGTGCAAGGAGTCAGGGCACTACCGCAACAATTGCCCAAAAAGGAAACCTCGATACTTGCCAGAAGTAATATGTTTTAGTTGTAATGGAGCAGGGCACTTTGCCAGAGAATGCCCCAAGGAGAAGGAGACTTGTGCTAAATAGTTGAGTTTGTAACAAAAGAAATGGAGTAGTAGAAGTGAGAACATTTTCTTTTATATTGAGTTGTTGAGTTGAGACATGTAATGGAAAAGCGAGAGATTGTAATCACTTGAGAATGAATAAAGTTAGCATCGTTGGTACTGATATGGATTTTATGAGTTGTTACTCTATGAAGAAGGATTTTGACCATTTCCAAGGATATCAGAAATATGGTCTATGGAAGATTTGTGCATTTTAAGGGTGGTAGTACCCTGTAAGAACCCTTGACCCCTGGAAAAGATAAGGATACCCCACTGAGTGGATTCCGGATAAAATGAATACGACTTTTGTCTCGATATGTGTGATACCCCAGGAGTGTGTGGGATGAAGTTGGAGACGTCAGTTGTTTGGAACAAATGTGATCAAGGAGTCAGAAGAGAATGTTAAGTTGATTCAAGATAGACTGAAGGTAGCTCAGTCCAAGCAGAAGAGTTATGCGGACTCAAAAATCAAGGAGGTAGTCTATGAAATTGGAGATAGAGCATGTCTTCATGTGTTCCCTCTGCGAGGAGTTAAACAATTTGGAGTTAAGGGAAAGTTAGCCCCGAGATTTGTAGGACCATACCGAGTTTTGGAGCGTATGGGAGAAGTGGCCAACAAGTTGGAGTCACCCGAAAGACTGTCAGGAGTTCATGATGTGTTTCACGTTTCCCAGTTGAAGAAGTGCCATACAGAGATGGCCAGTATTCCCCTGTAAGGAAGCTTGACCCTGGAAAGGATAATAATGTTCCACAAAGTGGAATATGGAGTTCATGAGTATAAATTTTATCTCGGCATGTGGGATATCCCACGAGGATGATGGGATGAATTACTATTGGATATAAAGGAGGTATGATGTTGGAAATATGGATCAATGGAAATTCCATGATGAGTCTGAGTAATCATGTCCTAGTTTGGTGCCAATAGAAGGAAGAAGACAGTACAATTGGATGGATTTAAGAATACTAGGAAGTTGGAAGTTGGAATAATGCTCAGTTGCCCGATGATAAGTTCAAGGACTTCAAGTGATGAGATGGGCCATAACCCATAGGCCCCAGGACCTGCCAAGAAGCAAGCACATTTTTGCTGAAGGAAAAACCTTGGAGGAAGATACGACGTTTAATGACAGACGATTTTATAGGAGTAACGCAAAACCTGAGAGTTGTGAAGGAACGATAGATGTTTGTTGGCTTGCAGAATCAATGGATTATTTCGAATGCAGTTCGTGGACAAGAGAAATTCTGCAATGCTTGTGAGGATGACCGAGTGTTAGAATGCGAGATTCGCTAAACCGTATACAAGGTAATGATTTGGGTGCGGGATGGGTTGATCACCATACCGACTTACTCTTATTATTCGCCTTGCTATGTGGGATGGTAAATCTGAGTGACTTACCTATAGTAAAGAGACGACGATCAAAACCTTGTTTAAGCCTTAGAATGGTATAGGTATTTTTTCCCTTGTACAAGGCAGTTTTTGCCAACCGTAGGTTATACGGTGAGGATCAACCCAGACCCATTTCCTGCAGGAGAAACCATAAATGGTTGACCACCATGAGATATCGATAGTTGTTTAGTATTGGCGCCAGACCCGTCAGCTAAGAAGACCCAGTCACAGAAGAACCTTACCAAGATGAAACGACAAAAGAATTGAGGAAAAGGTTATGCCATTACCGGAAGAGCCCAGAGAAAGGAATTATACTAAAGATCTGAGAAGACCGGCCCTCTCAAGAATAAGGATGGAGTATATGAGTATTGATGGGACCATAACAATGTTTCTAAGGGTGGTAGCACCTGAGACCCCAGAGACGATCGATGGATTTTGAGAAGACCCCGAACCTAACCTATTTCTTTCTAGCCTCTCCGAATCTCGAGGACGAGATTCATTTTAAGGGTGGTAGGTTTGTAACATCCCAAAATTCTAAATTTTGGAATGTTATAATAAATAGATAGATTTGATTGATTATCTGAAAGTGGGTGAATTCGAAACTTTTTGAAAGTTAAATGAGAGGGAATAAAAGGACTTTCCCAAACTTTCATATTTGCTTTCTGATCTCCATGAATTCAAATTCTTTTCAAATACAAAACCCTTGAGCGAAGATGATATGACTTCTTCCATTTAAATTAAATTAAAGGCTATTTGAAAATAATTGAATTTCATTTAGAAATATTTCAATTCATAAACTTCATGCAGCTCAATGATTTTCATGCGAGAAGATAAAATGACTTCTTCAAATTATATGAAATATGCGTTGGGAGTTTTAAAGGATTAAATTCAAAACCCCTTTTGAGTTTATTTCCAATTTGGAATTTTTTGAGATTTATTCAAATTATTTTTCTCCAAAATAAAAATACATGGAAAATAGGGTAACATGATTCCCTACATCAGAAAACTGGAGAGAAATAAATTTGAATTAATTTTGGTATTTTTTAAATGGTTTTTACTGGATTTTATTAGACCAGTAGCACTCTTTGAATTATCTAAATTTGTGTGAATTTTATTTAATGCTAGGAAAATGTTCATCTTGTAGAAAAACTTTTTCTGCAAATTTTGGTATATTATATGCCTATATAAAAATTTTATTTTACTTTGTTATTGGTTTTCCTTCTGTTTCTATTTTTTTTAAACTGTACGTGCAGCCCATATTTATTTATCGCCTACATGCACAGTATAGTAGCTTCTGGCGTCCCATTGTTTTTTTCTCTTAAATAGGCTAGGCCCAGCCAGCCTTTTCTTTTTATTTTATTCTTTTTTCTTAGGCCGAATTTTCTAATAAAAAACTGCACCGCATCGTGCGCGCGGCCGGCCGAAGGCCTTTAGGCCCATCCGCCTCTTTTCTTCTCTGTTTCGTATATTTTCGTCTACATTTAGTCCCACATTGCCTAGCTTTTGACCCCTATGCCTCTTTTCCACCAATAAATATAGACCCATAGAGCCTCCAAAAATCATCCGATTCGGGTTAAATCAATATTTTGGTTTGACTAGATCCATTTAAGAAAAATATTTTTCTCCTCTTCGGCGCGACTTCTGAAAGTTGTCTTGTCTCTCCAAAGTCGTCTTTTCTCTGCCTTATAAAGGTATTTTTTTCTTCATATACTTCCGTAGTTTATTATTTTTAGACTAATACAATAGAATAATTAGATTATCAATTAATCTACGTATTTATACGTCAGACCATAACCGTAGCTATTTTCTTTCGTAAAATAGCTTGGCTTTGATTTTTCAAATAGCCATAACTTTTCACTCGTTTATCCAAATTAGATGAAACAAACGCCTATAGCTTCGTCTTGTTTTCACCTATCTAGTGAACCTGTCATATCAACTTTTTGAAATTTTCAATTTTCAAATTTGGTTCAGATTCATATTCAAACCTCTTTTGATTATATCTTTTTATCCGTAACTCCGTTTCAGTTTATTATTTTTGCAAATCGAAGCTCTTGACCTAAACTTTCTGATAAGGCCAAATTCACATAATTTTGGTACTGTTGGAAATTGTTTTATGTTGCAAGAGTTATTTGCTTGGTTTTGATGTTTTCCGAATCGTTTTCTTCGTTCTTTCTGATCTTTTGAGTGATTGCTTATGTGTGGTTACTATTGCTTGATTACGACAGATTGACCGGTGTGTGACGAGTAGAGCTATCAAGATTTTTGAGTGCGAATCATCTTCATCAACATTGCAGGCAAGTTCACACTTTGATCATACCTCTTTCATACCCAGTTTTTATTGCATTAGATCAAACCTAAAACATTGCATGATTAGAATCTAATTAAATTGTGGGATGGGAAGTAGTTGAGGTAGTACACTTTTACGTTATTCTTACATTGCCATGCTATGCTCGTAGACGTGGATTGGGTTTTTGAGAGTATTCATGCCAGATGTGAGATTGTTAATTAATGGTTTACTTAAGGTGGCAAATTAAACACACATCTGGGTGGATTGAGGCACCTGGATATTCCAGGATTACCTGTCTAGGCACCTGGGTAGACCAGGATTGCCTTTTTTTATGGACCGCCACCCAGGCTCAAAGGGATCATGAGATTTTTCATACTAGAAACTTCCGTTTGCAGCCACAAGCTATTATGGGCTCTAGCGTAGTTGATTAAGTCGTGCGAACTCTTACAGGGTAGACTAGCAGATGTAGGGGAAAGTAGGTGTAACGGTCTATCCATCGTAAGGTGCTAGCGCTTCTGAAAGACTATGTCTCGGTCATCCGTCTTCTCAAACACCATGTAGTGCGAGAAACCAAACGGAGGCGATCGAGTCTTGTGGGGAAAAGTGCGCAAACCTCTATAGAGTGTATAAACTAATCATGATTAGTCGTGTCCCCGGTTATGGACATTTTGAGTATCTAGTACTTGTATTATCATGTGAATCTCAACATGTTACTCAAAAATTTAATTTTATTGGGTTTTGTTAATGATGATGCTTAATTGGGATTGAGAATGCTGTCAACCATTCTCAATGTTTAACAACTACCATGATAGTTAAACAAATTTATTCCTTTGTAGTAGGGAAAAATTGACTTTACGCAAAACTATAACCATAGAGCTTTTCCACCAGCCAAATATGCATGTAGTGATAGCCTTTATTCATCATTCTCTATGGTGTGAATTTGCCAGTACATTCAATGTACTGACCCTTTGTGGCTGCAACGTCTCATGTTGCAGGATTATCTTACAACGAGTAAGTGGTACGTTAGGGTTACGATTTCTACACTCAACTTTGCCGTTGGTGTTGATGGGAATCCACAACCTTGTTACTTCCGCTATTTGGATTGAGGTAATAGTATTTATGTTACTTATACATGTGATTTACCTCTGTTATAAATCCTCGAGTACTGTGTGTGTCAGCATACCGATCCAGGGATGACACTTAAGCACAGAGACTTGATCCATTCGGGTCGGGTCGCTACATGCTATATCATGTCTCCCATATTGCCATGTCAAGCCTCTAACCCACCTTTCATAGCAAACCGTTGTTTGGCTATGTTACCGCTTTGCTCAACCCCTCTTATAGCGTTGCTAGGTGAAGATGAAGTTTGTTCCATGTTGGAACATGGATATCTATTGGGATATCATTATTATATCTTGTATACTTTAATGCATCTATATACTTGGTAAAGGGTGGAAGGCTCGGCCTTATGCCTGGTGATTTTGTTCCACTCTTTCCACCCTACTTTCTGTCATGCCGGTGTTATCTTCCTTGATTTTGCGTTCCTTACGTGGTTGGGTGTTATGGGAACCCCTTGACAATTCGCCTTGAATAAAACTCCTCCAGCAAGGCCCAACCTTGGTTTTACCATTTGCCACCTAAGCCTTTTTCCCTTGGGTTCTGCGGACTTAACGGTCATCTTTATTTTAACCCCCAGGCCAGTGCTCCTCTGAGTGTTGGTCCAACTGGGCGATGTCCGGCGCCCCCTGGGCAACTAGGGTCTATGCCAACCCGACGTCTTGCCCATCCAGTGTGCCTTGAGAATAAGATATCTGCAACTCCTATCGGGATTTGTCGGCACATCCAGGCGGCTTTGCTGGTCTTGTTTTTCCATTGTCGAAATGTCTTGTAACCGGGATTCCGAGACTGATCGGGTCTTCCTGGGAGAAGGAATATCCTTTGTTGACCGTGAGAGCTTGTGATGGGCTAAGTTGGGACACCCCTGAAGGGCTTTGAACTTTCGAAAGCCGTCCCAGCGGTTATGTGGCAGATGGGAATTTGTTAATGTCCGGTTGTAGAGAACAGGACACTTAACTTAATTAAAATGCATCAACGCGCGTGTGTATCCGTGATGGTCTCTTCTCGGCGGAGTCCGGGAAGTGAACACGGTTCTTGTGTTATGCTTGAACGTAAGTAGTTTCAGGATCACTTCTTGATCACTTCTAGTTCACGACCGTCACGTTGCTTCTCTTCTCGCTCTCATTTGAATATGTTAGCCACCATATATGCTTAGTGCTTGTTGCAGCTCCACCTCATTACCCTATCCTACCCATAAGCTTAAATAGTCTTGATCTCGCGGGTGTGATATTGCTGAGTCCTTGTGGCTCACAGATACTTCCAAATAGTTGCTGGTGCCGATGATACCAGTGCAGATGATGCAACTAAGCTCAAGTGGGAGCTCGATGAAGATCGTGTTCGTTGTGTTGTTTTGTTGCCAGTTGATCAGTAGTGGAGCCCAGTCAGGACGATCGGGGATCTAGCATTTGGGGTTGTCTTCTTTTATTTTGGTTCCGTAGTCGGACCTTGATTGTATTCTGGATGATGTATGATCTATCTATGTATTGTGTGAATTGGCGAATGTAAGCCAACTCTTTATCCCTTTCTTATTCAATACATGGGATGTGTAAAGATTACCCCTCTTGCGACATGCCTACCATGCAGCTATGCCTCTAAGTTGTGCCCCGACACGTGGGAGATATAGCCGCATTGTGGGTGTTGCAAGTTGGTATCATAGCCATCCCCGACTTAGGAGCCCCCTGCTTGATCGAATCTTTGACGTTGTTGAGTCTAGAACAAAATATTTGAGTCTTACAGGATTATATAGATTGGAGAGTAGGATTCCTTTTACTCCTCAGTCCCTTCGTCGCTCTAGGGAGGCCTCTTGACATAGAGTTTTGACTCTTCTCTTCTCAAATTTCACTAAAGAAAATTTAGGATCACGCGGGTATCTTGGAATCGTTCCGATCTTTTTGTGACGAGAACATTGTTCTTGGTGCCTCCTGACATTTAGGGGTTGTGGCAGTGTCCCGGGAAGTTGAGCTCCGAAGTTTTGTCGTCACAATTTTATCGTTGCAATTCTGGAATACTTGAGTTTCGCCGACATCGAAAATCTCCTTTATGCAGTTGTTGGTGAGATAACCTCGACGCCACCCAGTACTGGGGCGGGAGTTCGGGAGTATTTCCATAACTCGTATAACGGATGCTTTTCGAAGGTTGAGGTAAATGATTTCCGAAGGTTTCTTGGTTATGTGTTGAAGGATGGATACAGCTTTGGGTGAGATATTATACTTCCCCTGTATCCCCAACACCTGATTGCATAACCAGAAAGTTTTGGGAGTTTATAAGTGGGAATTCAAGTATCACATAGGATATCCTTCCAACAGACACATGATACGATATGGGATCTATCATATGTTTGTTCTAGCTTATTCTGCAAGCCAATCCTTTGTTTTTGTTTTGGTCTGTGGTATTTGAGTTGCTTCAATGTCAAGTGTTGATTCCATACCATTCCTAAGCGGTGTTCTCATATTTCTATGTGAATACTAATCCTTCTTGATCATCAAGGTTGTCATGTTAATTCTATCTTCCAACCTGTGTGCTTCTCTTCAAGTGGTTCCTATCATTTTCTACATCCGCAAGATAACCTCTCGGTTTCCCCAACGTTGTTCGTTTCATCTGTCCCCAAGGTGCCTTTGTTTTCCCGCCCACCCACCCCTTTTTCTTCGAGGACTAAGATTTCTTAATCAAGTATCCATCTTATTGATGTGAAGTCTCTTCATTCTTTTCAATCAATGTTCTTACCCAGTGGTTCTCATGAAGATGTTCTTTTAGTTTATCATTCTTCGTTCCTTTTCTTCTTTGCTGAATTCAATTCAAGTTTTGTCAATCATATCCTTTTCCTCGTTTCAAATGTCTTCCCATGCCGGTGCACCTCTTAATCACTCACCTCTCACTATTCAATTGTTCCAGAGTGCTGAAGATATCTCGAAGATTCGTGTTTTCCACTCTACATTCGTTCAAGCTATTTTGAGATTGTTATCTCATTCAAGCCATTTAATTAAACCAGTGCAATATATTTCAAGTAATCGTGCAACGGTGTATCTTTTGAGTGGGCCCTTGTAACACCCACGATGCGGCTATATCTCCCACGTGTCGGAGCATGACTTAGAGGCGTAACCGCATTGTAGGCATGTCGCAAGAGGGGTAATCTTTACACATCCCATGTACGAAATAAGAAAGAGGTATAGAGTTGGCTTACAATCGCCACTTCACACAATACATAAATATAGCATTACATCATCCAGATACAATCAAGGTTCGACTACGGAACCAAAATAAAAGAAAACCACCCCTAATGCTAGATCCCCGATCGCCCCGACTGGGCTCTACTACTGATCAACTGAAACGAAACAACACAATGAACAAGATCTTCATCGAGCTCCTCCTTGAGCTAGGTTACATCACCTGCATGGTTTCATCGGAACCTGCAAACGGGTTTTGGAAGTAATCTATGAGTCACGGGGACTCAGCAATCTCACACCCTCGCGATCAAGACTATTTAAGCTTATGGGTAGGGAAAAGGTATGAGGTGGAGCTGCAGCAAGCACTAGCATATATGGTGGCTAAACTTACGCAAATGAGAGCGAGAAGAGAAGGCAAAGCACGGTCGTAAACTAGAAATGATCAAGAAGTGATCCTGAAACTACTTACGTTCAAGCATAACTCCAACATCGTGTTCACTTCCCGGACCCCACCGGAAAGAGACCATCATGGCTAAACACGCAGTTGATCCATTTTAATTAAGTTAAGTGTCAAGTTTTCTACAACCGGACATTAACAAATTCCCATCTACCCATAACCGCGGGCATGGCTTTTGAAAGTTCAAAACCCTGCAGGGGTGTCCCAACTTAGCGCATCACAAGCTCTGACGGTCAATGAAGGATATTCCTTCTCCTAGGACGGCCCGATCAGACTCGGAATCCCGGTTACAAAACATCTCGACAATGGTAAAACAAGACCAGCAAAGCCACCTGAATGTGCCGACAAATCCCGATAGGAGCTGCACATATCTCGTTCTCAGGGAACACCGGATTGTCCAAGGTTCCGTTAGGCCAGCCCTGAGTTGCCCCTGGTGGCCACCGGCAGCTGACAGGTTGGACCAATACTCAGAGAAGCACTAGCCCAGGGGTTTAAATAAAGATGACCCTTGAGTCTGCAGAACCCAAGGGAAAAAATGCTAGGTGGAAAATGGTAAAACCAATGTTGGGCCTTGCCGAAGGAGTTTTATTCAAGGCGAACTATCAAGGAGTTCCCATTATAACCCAACCGTGTAAGGAACGCAAAATCAAGGAACATAACACCGGTATGACGGAAATTAGGGCGGCAAGAGTGGAACAAAACACCAGGCATAAGGCCGATCCTTCCACCCTTTACCAAGTATATAGATGCATTAATTAAATAAGAGATATTGTGATATCCCAACAAATATCCATGTTCCAACAAGGAACAAACTCCAATCTTCACCTGCAACTAGAAACGCTATAAGAGGGGCTGAGCAAAGCGGTCACATAGCCAAACAATGGTTTGCTAGGACAAGGTGGGTTAGAGGCTTGACATGGCAATATGGAAGGCATGATAAAGCATGTGGTAGGTATAGCGGCAGAGGCATAGCAATAGAGAGAGCAACTAGCAAGCAAAGATAGAAGTGATTTCGAGGGTATGGTCATCTTGCCTGCAAAGTTCTCCGAGTAGACGAAAGCTTGATCCTCGTAAGCGTACTCAACGGGTACCTCGAACACGTACTCGTCTCCTGGCTCTACCCAAAGCAAGAACACAAGCAAATGGAACAACCATCAACCACGCTGCAATGCGCAAGCAACATGGTGCAAAAACATGGCATGATATGCGGGATGTGATATGCAATGCATATGCGTGCTCCGGAAGGAAAAGATTGAACCAGGCCTCAACTTGGCAAACCAAGTGCGCCGCTGGAAAGATGAGTTGATTTCGGTCAAAAACGATACAAAGATCACCGGATTCGGATGCACGGATTGCAAATGGCAAGCAAAACAATAATGGCACAAATATGCGATTAACAGCACGATGACATCTAAAATGCAACAAGAAACTAAGCTACTGCACTCTAACATAGCAAAGATGCGCATGGCAGTGATCCACTCAAGATGCTTGACAAAAGATGAACACTGAGCTACGGCTAAAACACAAAAGAGCAGGTTCAAACAAGCATGGCAAAATGGCAAAAGATATCAGCATCACAAACTTAGTGAAAATAACAATATGTCAGGAATTAACATCATGAAGCAATGTTTAGAGCAAGATAACAACATGCTACAGGAACATATCATGGCAAAACAAGGCATGTCATGAAACTACTCAAAGCATATAACAAAAGTCCCTTACTGACCATAAGCCAAAAGGGATCACAAGATATGATGGAACCCATGTAAACATAGCAAGTTCCATTAACAGATTCAGACTTAGCAGAAATCTAGGCATGCAATATCAGAATTATGAAGGCATGTTTATGAGCTCGATGCACTCACCACAAGGCATTGCATGACAAACTACGCATACTACCAGCAAGAAGACATGATCAAGTAGCATAGCTAACCATGGCAAAAACAATCTCATAGCATGCAAGGATCAACTACAACAACATCGGCAAAATTGATTAACGCGTAAACAATCTGCCAAGAACATTCTATAGCAAAAGTAGAGCAAGATTGAGTCATGCTAGGGCATTCCATAATTGCAAATAAAGACATGGATGGAAAGAACATAACAATATCTCAAAATCATGCTTACTGAACATACTGAAAAGAGGCACGGATCACTCTGTAGCAACATGAATACATGGCATAAAATAACATCAGGGAAATGACTTAGAAGAATTATAAGTCCCAGAAATCAGCAACATCACGAGAGCTACTTTGCATGCTTGTGATCGTCACCACATTGATCACAAAAATACATGGCATACACCCCTGTAAAGATGGCATGGCATATAACAAAACACATGTAGAGCTCACGCTCGTATGCAACACATAATAATCATGGAAAAAATGATAAATGTCCATAATTTGTTAAGAACAGAAACTAACATTACGTAGCACTCTTGCAACAGCATTTAGGGCATCAAGATGAACTCAAACAAGCATGGTGCAATGTATTGAAATAAAGAGGACATCCTAACGAACAATTTGATATCTCATGCACGCAAAACGGAGCTACGGCGATGATGTTATGGCATGATGAACAGGGCTATAAAATGTCACAGATCTGGGACTTAGCCAAAATATCACCTTGGCGAAAAGTCAACGCGGGACAGAGCGGTTATGGGACGGAGAGATCCTAGAAGCAGGGACGCCGTTTGGATCCGGCAAGGTGGGTGGAACACCGGCGAGGGTGATGGCGTATGGCGGCGGAGGCGGAGGAGCAGAGGCGCCGGGGTTCACCGGAGGGCGCGGACGACGAGGGACGAATGGGCGGCGCTGGCGCGGATGCCGAGGTGCGTGCGGGGAGGAGCCGGGCGGCGAGGCGGCACCGGGCGGGGAGGCG
>NC_057797.1:283046868-283047656 GCF_018294505.1 Triticum aestivum | reverse complement strand
ATACGATGGCAGGGGGGCACCCTAGAGACACAACAATTGATCAGGTGATCTTTTAGCCGTGTGCGGTGCCCCCCTCCACCATAGTCCACCTCGATAATATTGTAGCGGTGCTTAGGCGAAGCCCTGCGTCGGTAGAACATCATCATCGTCACCACGCCGTCGTGCTGACGAAACTCTCCCTCAACACTTGGTTGGATCGGAGTTCGAGGGACGTCATCGGGCTGAATGTGTGCTGAACTCGGAGGTGCCGTGCGTTTGGTACTTGATCGGTCGGATCATGAAGACGTACGACTACATCAACCGTGTTGTGCTAACGCTTCCACTTTCGGTCTATCAGGGTACGTGGACAACACTCTCCCCTCTCGTTGCTATGCATCACCATGATCTTGCATGTGCATAGGAATTTTTTTGAAATTACTACGTTCCCCAACACCCTCATGTAAACAATCGCAGCTTTTATCCTTTCATGCTAAATTGAGTTCGTGTCTTCATGAGCTTTAGTACGCGAGGGCAAGGGTGTCATTGTGGTTTTACATTAGCTTGGACAAGCCCAAAACTGGCCCGAGCGATCGCGGATTTTTGAGGAGCTCCTGATGAATTCGTCGCCACGCCCAAGAGGGCCGTGTGATAAGCGAGCGGCCGCCACGGCTCGACACGCGTGTGGCTCGTGTGCTTCATGCCCAGCCCGGCTCGCGAGGGGCCCGCGAGGGGGGAGCGACCAACACGAACTCCGAAATAAGGCAAGAACGAGACTGTGAGAAATAACTCGAACAAGAAAAGGCATCCCC